>NC_044566.1:34766836-34772376 GCF_007565055.1 Rhinopithecus roxellana
CTTAGAAACTTCTTGGTGATGTGTGAATTCATCTCACAGAGTTACACTTATGTTTCGTGGAGCAGTCCATTAACACTGTCTTTGAGGAAACTGAGAAGGGCTTCTTTGGATCGCATTGAGGCCTACGCTGATAAAGGAAATTTCATCCGTTCAAAACGTGAAAGAAGCTTTCTGAGAACTTCTTTCTGATCTGTGAGTTCATCTCACAGACTTATAACTTAAACCTCAGGAAGCAGTTTGCTATCACTCTTTTCGTGGAATCTTTAAAGTGATACTTGGGAGCCCAAATAGGGGCCCATGGTGAAAAAGGAAATCTCCTCACATAATAACTAGAGAGAAGCTTTCTAGAGATTGCTTTCTGATGTGTGACTTCATCTCACAGAGTTCCACCCTTCCCTTCTTGGAACAGTTTGCTACACTGTTGTCCTGGATTCTGCAAAGTGATATTTGGGAGCTCATTGAGGGCTATGGTGAAAAAGCAATATCCTCCCATAATAACTGGAGAGAAGCTCTCTGAGAAACTGCATTGCCATGTGTGAATGCAACTCACAGAGTTACACGTTTCTCTTCAGTGATCAGTTTGCTAACACAGTTTTCTAGAAATCTGCAGTTAGATACTTCATAGCGCAGTGAAGCTTACGGTGACAAAGGAAATATACTCAGTTGAAAACTAGAAAGAAGCTTTCTTAGAAACTTCTTGGTGATGTGTGAATTCATCTCACAGAGTTACACTTATGTTTCGTGGAGCAGTCCATTAACACTGTCTTTGAGGAAACTGAGAAGGGCTTCTTTGGATCGCATTGAGGCCTACGCTGATAAAGGAAATTTCATCCGTTCAAAACGTGAAAGAAGCTTTCTGAGAACTTCTTTCTGATCTGTGAGTTCATCTCACAGACTTATAACTTAAACCTCAGGAAGCAGTTTGCTATCACTCTTTTCGTGGAATCTTTAAAGTGATACTTGGGAGCCCATAATAGGGCCCATGGTGAAAAAGGAAATCTCCTCACATAATAACTAGAGAGAAGCTTTCTAGAGATTGCTTTCTGATGTGTGACTTCATCTCACAGAGTTCCACCCTTCCCTTCTTGGAACAGTTTGCTAACACTGTTGTCCTGGATTCTGCAAAGTGATATTTGGGAGCTCATTGAGGGCTATGGTGAAAAAGCAAATATCCTCCCATAATAACTGGAGAGAAGCTCTCTGAGAAACTGCATTGCCATGTGTGAATGCAACTCACAGAGTTACACGTTTCTCTTCAGTGATCAGTTTGCTAACACAGTTTTCTAGAAATCTGCAGTTAGATACTTCATAGCGCAGTGAAGCTTACGGTGACAAAGGAAATATACTCAGTTGAAAACTAGAAAGAAGCTTTCTTAGAAACTTCTTGGTGATGTGTGAATTCATCTCACAGAGTTACACTTATGTTTCGTGGAGCAGTCCATTAACACTGTCTTTGAGGAAACTGAGAAGGGCTTCTTTGGATCGCATTGAGGCCTACGCTGATAAAGGAAATTTCATCCGTTCAAAACGTGAAAGAAGCTTTCTGAGAACTTCTTTCTGATCTGTGAGTTCATCTCACAGACTTATAACTTAAACCTCAGGAGCAGTTTGCTATCACTCTTTTCGTGGAATCTTTAAAGTGATACTTGGGAGCCCATAGGGGCCCATGGTGAAAAAAATCTCCTCACATAATAACTAGAGAGAAGCTTTCTAGAGATTGCTTTCTGATGTGTGACTTCATCTCACAGAGTTCCACCCTTCCCTTCTTGGAACAGTTTGCTACACTGTTGTCCTGGATTCTGCAAAGTGATATTTGGGAGCTCATTGAGGGCTATGGTGAAAAAGCAATATCCTCCCATAATAACTGGAGAGAAGCTCTCTGAGAAACTGCATTGCCATGTGTGAATGCAACTCACAGAGTTACACGTTTCTCTTCAGTGATCAGTTTGCTAACACAGTTTTCTAGAAATCTGCAGTTAGATACTTCATAGCGCAGTGAAGCTTACGGTGACAAAGGAAATATACTCAGTTGAAAACTAGAAAGAAGCTTTCTTAGAAACTTCTTGGTGATGTGTGAATTCATCTCACAGAGTTACACTTATGTTTCGTGGAGCAGTCCATTAACACTGTCTTTGAGGAAACTGAGAAGGGCTTCTTTGGATCGCATTGAGGCCTACGCTGATAAAGGAAATTTCATCCGTTCAAAACGTGAAAGAAGCTTTCTGAGAAACTTCTTTCTGATCTGTGAGTTCATCTCACAGACTTATAACTTAAACCTCAGGAAGCAGTTTGCTATCACTCTTTTCGTGGAATCTTTAAAGTGATACTTGGGAGCCCAAATAGGGGCCCATGGTGAAAAAGGAAATCTCCTCACATAATAACTAGAGAGAAGCTTTCTAGAGATTGCTTTCTGATGTGTGACTTCATCTCACAGAGTTCCACCCTTCCCTTCTTGGAACAGTTTGCTACACTGTTGTCCTGGATTCTGCAAAGTGATATTTGGGAGCTCATTGAGGGCTATGGTGAAAAAGCAAATATCCTCCCATAATAACTGGAGAGAAGCTCTCTGAGAAACTGCATTGCCATGTGTGAATGCAACTCACAGAGTTACACGTTTCTCTTCAGTGATCAGTTTGCTAACACAGTTTTCTAGAAATCTGCAGTTAGATACTTCATAGCGCAGTGAAGCTTACGGTGACAAAGGAAATATACTCAGTTGAAAACTAGAAAGAAGCTTTCTTAGAAACTTCTTGGTGATGTGTGAATTCATCTCACAGAGTTACACTTATGTTTCGTGGAGCAGTCCATTAACACTGTCTTTGAGGAAACTGAGAAGGGCTTCTTTGGATCGCATTGAGGCCTACGCTGATAAAGGAAATTTCATCCGTTCAAAACGTGAAAGAAGCTTTCTGAGAACTTCTTTCTGATCTGTGAGTTCATCTCACAGACTTATAACTTAAACCTCAGGAAGCAGTTTGCTATCACTCTTTTCGTGGAATCTTTAAAGTGATACTTGGGAGCCCATAATAGGGGCCCATGGTGAAAAAGGAAATCCCCTCACATAATAACTAGAGAGAAGCTTTCTAGAGATTGCTTTCTGATGTGTGACTTCATCTCACAGAGTTCCACCCTTCCCTTCTTGGAACAGTTTGCTACACTGTTGTCCTGGATTCTGCAAAGTGATATTTGGGAGCTCATTGAGGGCTATGGTGAAAAAGCAAATATCCTCCCATAATAACTGGAGAGAAGCTCTCTGAGAAACTGCATTGCCATGTGTGAATGCAACTCACAGAGTTACACGTTTCTCTTCAGTGATCAGTTTGCTAACACAGTTTTCTAGAAATCTGCAGTTAGATACTTCATAGCGCAGTGAAGCTTACGGTGACAAAGGAAATATACTCAGTTGAAAACTAGAAAGAAGCTTTCTTAGAAACTTCTTGGTGATGTGTGAATTCATCTCACAGAGTTACACTTATGTTTCGTGGAGCAGTCCATTAACACTGTCTTTGAGGAAACTGAGAAGGGCTTCTTTGGATCGCATTGAGGCCTACGCTGATAAAGGAAATTTCATCCGTTCAAAACGTGAAAGAAGCTTTCTGAGAACTTCTTTCTGATCTGTGAGTTCATCTCACAGACTTATAACTTAAACCTCAGGAAGCAGTTTGCTATCACTCTTTTCGTGGAATCTTTAAAGTGATACTTGGGAGCCCATAATAGGGGCCCATGGTGAAAAAGGAAATCTCCTCACATAATAACTAGAGAGAAGCTTTCTAGAGATTGCTTTCTGATGTGTGACTTCATCTCACAGAGTTCCACCCTTCCCTTCTTGGAACAGTTTGCTACACTGTTGTCCTGGATTCTGCAAAGTGATATTTGGGAGCTCATTGAGGGCTATGGTGAAAAAGCAAATATCCTCCCATAATAACTGGAGAGAAGCTCTCTGAGAAACTGCATTGCCATGTGTGAATGCAACTCACAGAGTTACACGTTTCTCTTCAGTGATCAGTTTGCTAACACAGTTTTCTAGAAATCTGCATTAGATACTTCATAGCGCAGTGAAGCTTACGGTGACAAAGGAAATATACTCAGTTGAAAACTAGAAAGAAGCTTTCTTAGAAACTTCTTGGTGATGTGTGAATTCATCTCACAGAGTTACACTTATGTTTCGTGGAGCAGTCCATTAACACTGTCTTTGAGGAAACTGAGAAGGGCTTCTTTGGATCGCATTGAGGCCTACGCTGATAAAGGAAATTTCATCCGTTCAAAACGTGAAAGAAGCTTTCTGAGACACTTCTTTCTGATCTGTGAGTTCATCTCACAGACTTATAACTTAAACCTCAGGAAGCAGTTTGCTATCACTGTTTTCGTGGAATCTTTAAAGTGATACTTGGGAGCCCATAATAGGGGCCCATGGTGAAAAAGGAAATCTCCTCACATAATAACTAGAGAGAAGCTTTCTAGAGATTGCTTTCTGATGTGTGACTTCATCTCACAGAGTTCCACCCTTCCCTTCTTGGAACAGTTTGCTACACTGTTGTCCTGGATTCTGCAAAGTGATATTTGGGAGCTCATTGAGGGCTATGGTGAAAAAGCAATATCCTCCCATAATAACTGGAGAGAAGCTCTCTGAGAAACTGCATTGCCATGTGTGAATGCAACTCACAGAGTTACACGTTTCTCTTCAGTGATCAGTTTGCTAACACAGTTTTCTAGAAATCTGCAAGATACTTCATAGCGCAGTGAAGCTTACGGTGACAAAGGAAATATACTCAGTTGAAAACTAGAAAGAAGCTTTCTTAGAAACTTCTTGGTGATGTGTGAATTCATCTCACAGAGTTACACTTATTTTCGTGGAGCAGTCCATTAACACTGTCTTTGAGGAAACTGAGAAGGGCTTCTTTGGATCGCATTGAGGCCTACGCTGATAAAGGAAATTTCATCCGTTCAAAACGTGAAAGAAGCTTTCTGAGAACTTCTTTCTGATCTGTGAGTTCATCTCACAGACTTATAACTTAAACCTCAGGAAGCAGTTTGCTATCACTCTTTTCGTGGAATCTTTAAAGTGATACTTGGGAGCCCATAATAGGGGCCCATGGTGAAAAAGGAAATCTCCTCACATAATAACTAGAGAGAAGCTTTCTAGAGATTGCTTTCTGATGTGTGACTTCATCTCACAGAGTTCCACCCTTCCCTTCTTGGAACAGTTTGCTAACACTGTTGTCCTGGATTCTGCAAAGTGATATTTGGGAGCTCATTGAGGGCTATGGTGAAAAAGCAATATCCTCCCATAATAACTGGAGAGAAGCTCTCTGAGAAACTGCATTGCCATGTGTGAATGCAACTCACAGAGTTACACGTTTCTCTTCAGTGATCAGTTTGCTAACACAGTTTTCTAGAAATCTGCAATTAGATACTTCATAGCGCAGTGAAGCTTACGGTGACAAAGGAAAATACTCAGTTGAAAACTAAAAGAAGCTTTCTTAGAAACTTCTTGGTGATGTGTGAATTCATCTCACGAGTTACACTTATGTTTCGTGGAG
>NC_044566.1:34772476-34776130 GCF_007565055.1 Rhinopithecus roxellana
ATCACAAGGAAGTTTCTCAGAAAGCTTCTTTCACGTGTTGAAGAGATGATATTTCCATCATCAGCGTAGGCCTCAATGCGATCCAAAGTAGCCCTTCTCAGGTTCCTCAAAGACAGTGTTAATGGACTGTTCTAGGAACAGAAGTGTAACTCTGTGAGATGAATTCACACATCACGAAGAAGATTCTAAGAAAGCTTCTTTCTAGTTTTCATCAGAGTATATTTCCTTTGTCACCGAAAGCTTCATTGCTCTAAGAAGTATCCCTTTGCAGATTTCCAGAAAACTGTGTTAGCAAACTGACCACTGAAGAGAAACGTGTAACTCTGTGAGTTGCAATCATATGTTGAAGTTCTTTTTCCCAGAAAGCTTCTTTCCAGTTTTTTTTGAAGATATTTTCTTTTTCACCATAGCCCTCAATGAGCTACCAAATATCACTTTGCAGAATCCAGGACCACAGTGTTAGCAAACTGTTCCAAGTAGGGAAGGGTGGAACTCTGTGTGATGAAGTCACACATCAGAAAGCAGTCTCTCAGAAAGCTTCTCCATAGTTATTATCTGAGGAGATTTCCTTTTTCACAATGGGCCCCAAAGGGCTCCCAAATATCACTTTGCAGATTCCACGAAAAGAGTGTTAGCAAACTGCTTCATGAGGACTAATTTGTAACTCTGTGAGATGAATGAACAGATCACAAGGAAGTTTCTCAGATAGCTTCTTTCACGTTTTGAAGTGATGATATTTCCCTTATCAGCGTAGGCCTCAATGCGATCCAAAGTAGCCCTTCTCAGGTTCCTCAAAGACAGTGTTAATGGACTGTTCTAGGGAACAGAAGTGTAACTCTGTGAGATGAATTCACACATCACGAAGGAGATTCTAAGAAAGCTTCTTTCTAGTTTCCATCAGAGTATATATCCTTTGTCACCGAAAGCTTCATTGCTCTAAGAAGTATCCCATTGCAGATTTCCAGAAAACTGTATTAGCAAACTGATAACTGAAGAGAAACGTGTAACTCTGTGAGTTGCATTCATATGTTGAAGTTCATTTTCCCAGAAAGCTTCTTTCCAGTTTTTTTTGAAGACATATGCTTTTTCACCATAGTCCTCAATGAGCTCCCAAGTATCACTTTGCAGAATCCAGGACCACAGTGTTAGCAAACTGTTGCAAGAAGGGAAGGGTGGAACTCTGTGTGATGAAGTCACACATCACAAAGCAGTCTCTCAGAAAGCTACTCCATAGTTATTATCTGAGAAGATTTCCTTTTTCACAATGGGCCCCAAAGGGCTCCCAAATATCACTTTGCAGATTCCACGAAAAGAGTGTTAGCAAACTGCTTCATGAGGACTAAGTTGTAACTCTATGAGAAGAATTCACAGATCACAAGGAAGTTTCTCAGAAAGCTTCTTTCACGTTTTGAAGTGATGATATTTCCTTTATCAGCGTAGGCCTCAATGCGATCCAAAGTAGCCCTTCTCAGGTTCCTCAAAGACAGTGTTAATGGACTGTTCTAGGAAACAGAAGTGTAACTCTGTGAGATGAATTCACACATCACGAAGAAGATTCTAAGAAAGCTTCTTTCTAGTTTTCATCAGACTATATTTCCCTTGTCATTGAAAGCTTCATTGCTCTAAGAAGTATCCCACTGCAGATTTCCAGAAAACTGTGTTAGCAAACTGAAAACTGAAGAGAAACGTGTAACTCTGCGAGGTGCATTCATATGTTGAAGTTCATTTTCCCAGAAAGCTTCTTTCCAGTTTTTTTTGAAGATATATCCTTTATCACCATAGTCCTCAATGACCTCCCAAATATCCCTTTGCAGATTCCAGGACCACAGTTTTAGCAAACTGTTCCAAGAAGGGAAGGGTGGAACTCTGTGTGATGAGGTTACACATCAGCAAGCAGTCTCTCACAAAGCTACTCCATAGTTATTATCTGAGGAGATTTTCTTTTTCACAATGGGCCCCAAAGGGCTCCCAAATATCACTTTGCAGATTCCACGAAAAGAGTGTTAGCAAACTGCTTCATGAGGACTAAGTTGTAACTCTGTGAGAAGAATTCACTTATCAGAAGAAAGCTTCTCAGAAAGCTTCTTTCACGTTTTGAAGTGATGATATTTCCATTATCAGTGTAGGCCTCAATGCGATCCAAAGTAGCCCTTCTCAGGCTCTTCAAAGACAGTGTTAATGGACTGTTCTAGGAAACAGAAGTGTAACTCTGTGAGATGAATTCACACATCACGAAGAAGATTCTAAGAAAGCTTCTTTCTAGTTTTCATCAGAGTATATTTCCTTTGTCACCGAAAGCTTCATTGCTCTAAGAAGTATCCCATTGCAGATTTCCAGAAAACTGTGTTAGCAAACTGACCACTGAAGAGAAACGTGTAACTCTGTGAGTTGCATTCATATGTTGAAGTTCATTTTCCCAAAAAGCTTCTTTCCAGTTTTTTTTGAAGATATATCCTTTTTCACCATAGTCCTCAATGAGCTCCCAAATATCACTTTGCAGATTCCAGGACCACAGTGTTAGCAAACTGTTCCAAGAAGGGAAGGGTGGAACTCTGTGTGATGAAATCACACATCAGAAAGCAGTCTCTCAGAAAGCTTCTCCATAGTTATTATCTGAGGAGATTTCCTTTTTCACAATGGGCCCCAAAAGGCTCCCAATTATCACTTTGCAGATCCCACGAAAAGAATGTTAGCAAACTGCTTCATGAGGACTAATTTGTAACTCTGTGAGATGAAAGAACAGATCACAAGGAAGTTTCTGATATAGCTCCTTAACGTTTTGAAGTGATGATATTTCCTTCGTCAGCGTAGGCCTCAATGCGATCCAAAGTAGCCCTTCTCAGGTTCCTCAAAGACAGTGTTAATCGACTCTTCTAGGAAACAGAAGTGTAACTCTGTGAGATGAATTCACACATCACGAAGAAGATTCTAAGAAAGCTTCTTTCTAGTTTTAATCAGAGTATTTTTCCTTTGTCACCGAAAGCTTCATTGCTCTAAGAAGTATCCCTTTGCAGATTTCCAGAAAACTGTGTTAGCAAACTGACCACTGAAGAGAAAGGTGTAACTCTGTGAGTTGCATTCATATGTTGAAGTTCATTTTCCCAGAAAGCTTCTTTCCAGTTTTTTTTTTTTTTGAAGATATATGCTTTTTCACCATAGCCCTCAATGAGCTCCCAAACATCACTTTGCAGAATCCAGGACCACAGTGTTAGCAAACTGTTCCAAGAAGGGAAGGGTGCAACTCTGTGTGATGAAGTCACACATCGGAAAGCAGTCTCTCAGAAAGCTTCTCCCTAGTTATTATCTGAGGAGATTTCCTCTTTCACAATGGGCCCCAAAGGGCTCCCAAATATCACCTTCCAGATTCCACGAAAAGAGTGTTAGCAAACTGCTTCATGAGGATTAAGTTGTAACTCTGTGAGAAGAATTCACAGATCACAAGGAAGTTTCTCAGAAAGTTTCTTTCACGTTTTGAAGTGATGATATTTCCTTTATCAGCGTAGGCCTCAATGCGATCCAAAGTAGCCCTTCTCAGGTTCCTCAAAGACAGTGTTAATGGACTGTTCTAGGAAACAGAAGTGTAACTCTGTGAGATGAATTCACACATCACGCAGAAGATTCTAAGAAAGCTTCTTTCTAGTTTTAATCAGAGTA
>NC_044566.1:37673422-37681639 GCF_007565055.1 Rhinopithecus roxellana
TGATGTGTGAACTCATCTCACAGAGTTACACTTCTGTTTCCTAGAACAGTCCATTAACACTGTCTTTGAGGAACCTGAGAAGGGCTACTTTGGATCGCATTGAGGCCTACGCTGATAAAGGAAATATTATCACTTCAAAACGTGAAAGAAGCTTTCTGAGAAACTTCCTTGTGGTAAGTGAATTCTTCTCACAGAGTTACAACTTAGTCCTCATGAAGCAGTTTGTTAACACTCTTTTCGTTGAATCTGCAAAGTGATATTTGGGAGCTCTTTGGGGCCCATTGTGAAAAAGGAAATCTCCTCATATAATAACTATGGAGAAGCTTTCTGAGAGACTGCTTTCTGATGTGTGACTTCATCACACAGAGTTCAACCCTGCCCTTCTTGGCACAGTTTGGTAACACTGTGGTCCTGGATTCTACAAAGTGATATTTGGGAACTCATTGAGCGCTATGGTGAAAAAGCATATATCTTCAAAAAAAACTGGAATGAAGCTTTCTGGGAAAATGAACTTCAACATATGAATGCAACTCACAGTGTTACACCTTTCTCTTCAGTGGTCAGTTTGCTAACACAGTTTTCTGGAAATCTGCAATGGGATGCTTCTTAGAGCAATGAAGCTTTCGGTGCCAAAGGAAATATACTCTGATGAAAACTAGAAAGAAGCTTTCTTAGAATCTTCTTCGTGATGTGTGAACTCATCTCACAGAGTTACACTTCTGTTTCCTAGAACAGTCCATTAACACTGTCTTTGAGGAACCTGAGAAGGGCTACTTTGGATCGCATTGAGGCCTACGCTGAGAAAGGAAATATCATCACTTCAAAACGTGAAAGAAGCTTTCTGAGAAACTTCCTTGTGGTAAGTGAATTCTTCTCACAGAGTTACAACTTAGTCCTCATGAAGCAGTTTGTTAACACTCTTTTCGTTGAATCTGCAAAGTGATATTTGGGAGCTCTTTGGGGCCCATTGTGAAAAAGGAAATCTCCTCATATAATAACTATGGAGAAGCTTTCTGAGAGACTGCTTTCTGATGTGTGACTTCATCACACAGAGTTCAACCCTGCCCTTCTTGGCACAGTTTGGTAACACTGTGGTCCTGGATTCTACAAAGTGATATTTGGGAACTCATTGAGCGCTATGGTGAAAAAGCATATATCTTCAAAAAAAACTGGAATGAAGCTTTCTGGGAAAATGAACTTCAACATATGAATGCAACTCACAGTGTTACACCTTTCTCTTCAGTGGTCAGTTTGCTAACACAGTTTTCTGGAAATCTGCAATGGGATACTTCTTAGAGCAATGAAGCTTTCGGTGCCAAAGGAAATATACTCTGATGAAAAGTAGAAAGAAGCTTTCTTAGAATCTTCTTCGTGATGTGTGAACTCATCTCACAGAGTTACACTTCTGTTTCCTAGAACAGTCCATTAACACTGTCTTTGAGGAACCTGAGAAGGGCTACTTTGGATCGCATTGAGGCCTACGCTGATAAAGGAAATATCATCACTTCAAAACGTGAAAGAAGCTTTCTGAGAAACTTCCTTGTGGTAAGTGAATTCTTCTCACAGAGTTACAACTTAGTCCTCATGAAGCAGTTTGTTAACACTCTTTTCGTTAATCTGCAAAGTGATATTTGGGAGCCCTTTGGGGCCCATTGTGAAATAGGAAATCTCCTCATATAATAACTATGGAGAAGCTTTCTGAGAGACTGCTTTCTGATGTGTGACTTCATCACACAGAGTTCCACCCTTCCCTTCTTGGCACAGTTTGCTAACACTGTGGTCCTGGATTCTACAAAGTGATATTTGGGAGCTCATTGAGCGCTATGGTGAAAAGCATATATCTTCAAAAAAAACTGGAAAGAAGCTTTCTGGGAAAATGAACTTCAACATATGAATGCAACTCACAGTGTTACACCTTTCTCTTCAGTGGTCAGTTTGCTAACACAGTTTTCTGGAAATCTGCAATGGGATACTTCTTAGAGCAATGAAGCTTTCGGTGCCAAAGGAAATATACTCTGATGAAAACTAGAAAGAAGCTTTCTTAGAATCTTCTTCGTGATGTGTGAACTCATCTCACAGAGTTACACTTCTGTTTCCTAGAACAGTCCATTAACACTGTCTTTGAGGAACCTGAGAAGGGCTACTTTGGATCGCATTGAGGCCTACGCTGAGAAAGGAAATATCATCACTTCAAAACGTGAAAGAAGCTTTCTGAGAAACTTCCTTGTGGTAAGTGAATTCTTTTCACAGAGTTACAACTTAGTCCTCATGAAGCAGTTTGTTAACACTCTTTTCGTTTAATCTGCAAAGTGATATTTGGGAGCCCTTTGGGGCCCATTGTGAAAAAGGAAATCTCCTCATATAATAACTATGGAGAAGCTTTCTGAGAGACTGCTTTCTGATGTGTGACTTCATCACACAGAGTTCAACCCTGCCCTTCTTGGCACAGTTTGGTAACACTGTGGTCCTGGATTCTACAAAGTGATATTTGGGAACTCATTGAGCGCTATGGTGAAAAAGCATATATCTTCAAAAAAAACTGGAATGAAGCTTTCTGGGAAAATGAACTTCAACATATGAATGCAACTCACAGTGTTACACCCTTTCTCTTCAGTGGTCAGTTTGCTAACACAGTTTTCTGGAAATCTGCAATGGGATGCTTCTTAGAGCAATGAAGCTTTCGGTGCCAAATGAAATATACTCTGATGAAAACTAGAAAGAAGCTTTCTTAGAATCTTCTTCGTGATGTGTGAACTCATCTCACAGAGTTACACTTCTGTTTCCTAGAACAGTCCATTAACACTGTCTTTGAGGAACCTGAGAAGGGCTACTTTGGATCGCATTGAGGCCTACGCTGGTAAAGGAAATATTCATCACTTCAAAACGTGAAAGAAGCTTTCTGAGAAACTTCCTTGTGGTAAGTGAATTCTTCTCACAGAGTTACAACTTAGTCCTCATGAAGCAGTTTGTTAACACTCTTTTCGTTTAATCTGCAAAGTGATATTTGGGAGCCCTTTGGGGCCCAATGTGAAAAAGGAAATCTCCTCAGATAATAACTATGGAGAAGCTTCTGAGAGACTGCTTTCTGATGTGTGACTTCATCACACAGAGTTCAACCCTTCCCTTCTTGGCACAGTTTGCTAACACTGTGGTCCTGGATAATACAAAGTGATATTTGGGAGCTCATTGAGCGCTATGGTGAAAAAGCATATATCTTCAAAAAAAACTGGAAGAAGCTTTCTGGGAAAATGAACTTACAACATATGAATGCAACTCACAGAGTTTACACTTTCTCTCAGTGGTCAGTTTGCTAACACAGTTTTCTGGAAATCTGCAATGGGATACTTCTTAGAGCAATGAAGCTTTCGGTGCCAAAGGAAATATACTCTGATGAAAAGCTAGAAAAGAAGCTTTCTTAGAATCTTCTTCGTGATGTGTGAACTCATCTCACAGAGTTCCACTTCTGTTTCCTAGAACAGTCCATTAACACTGTCTTTGAGGACCTGAGAAGGGCTACTTTGGATCGCATTGAGGCCTACGCTGATAAAGGAAATATATCACTTCAAAACGTGAAAGAAGCTTTCTGAGAAACTTCCTTGTGGTAAGTGAATTCTTCTCACAGAGTTACAACTTAGTCCTCATGAAGCAGTTTGTTAACACTCTTTTCGTTTAATCTGCAAAGTGATATTTGGGAGCCCTTTGGGGCCCATTGTGAAAAAGGAAATCTCCTCATATAATAACTATGGAGAAGCTTTCTGAGAGACTGCTTTCTGATGTGTGACTTCATCACACAGAGTTCCACCCTTCCCTTCTTGGAACAGTTTTCTCCCACGCTGTTTCCTACCCCTCTTCCCCTATTCTCCTCCTTCCATCCCAAGATCCTCTCCCTTCTTACCATCTTCAATATCCTATCCTCTCCGATGGAAACTAGAAAGAGCTTTCTTAGAACATTCTTGACGATGGTGGTAATTCATCTCACAGAGTTACACTCTATTGTTTCATGGATGCAGATACCATTAACGTCTGTCTTCAAGAATCTGGAAGGGCTTCTAAGGATCGCTTTGAGGCCTAACTCGAAAAAGAAATCTCACATAAAAACGAGAAAGAAGCTTTCTGAAAACTTCTTTGTGTCTGTGAATTCGTCTCACAGAGTTTACAACTTATTACTCAGAACAAGTTTGCTAACACCTCTTTTCGTGGAATCTGCAAGTCATATTGGGGAGCCAATATAGGCACATGGTGAAAAGGAAATATCTTACGATAATAACTAAGGGAAGCTTTCATGATAGATTGGCTTTCTGATGTGTGCATCATCACCAGATTTCCACCATCCCCTCTTGAGTATTTTGCTATCACTGTTCTCGTGGGCCGTTAAAGTGATATTTGGGACTCATTGAGTGCTATTGTGAAAAAGGAAATATCCTTCGATAGAAACTGGAATAACCCTTCTGAACTGCATTGTGAGTGTGAATGAACTCACAGTGTTACACGTCTTCTTCAGTGGGAGTTTGCTATCACATTTTCCTTGAAATCTCTCATGGGATACTTCTTACTTAGCGGAGTGAAGCTCACGGTGACAAGGAAATATCCCAGAAAAAACTAGAAAGGAAGCTTTCTTAGAAACTTCTTGGGGTTGTGTGAATTCACTCACAGAGTTACCCTTAGTTTCATGGAGCAGGCCTTTAACACTGTCTTTCAGGAATCTGAGAAGGCTACTTTTGGACGCATTGAGGCCTACGCTGATAAAGGAAATATCATCAGTTAAAACGAGAAAGAAGCTTTCTGAACTTTCACTGTTCTGTGTGAATTCGTCTCACAGAGTTACAACTTATTGGTCAAAAAGGTTGCTAACATCTTTTCGTGGAATCGCAAAGTGATATTTGGGAGCCAAAGTTCCATGGGGAAAAGGAATATCCTCAGATAATAACTAGAGAGAACTTTTGAGAGATTGCTTTTTGATGTTGACTTCATCACACAGATTCCACCCTTCCTTTTTGTAACAGTTTGCTAACACTAGACACTTCCTCCTCGTCGGATTCGCAAAGTGATATTTTGGAGCTCACTGAGTGCTATGGTGAAAAGGAAGTATCCTCAGACAGAAACTGGAAAGACCGTTCTGAGAAACTGCATTTTTGATGGTTGATGTAGCTCACCAAGAGTTACAAATTTCTCTTCATGAGAGTTTGCTATCACAGTGTCCTGAAATCTGCAATGGATACTTATCGCAGTGAGCTCACGGTGACAAAGGAAATATCCTTAAAGAAAACTAAAAAGTAGCTCCTTAGAAACTTCTTCGTGATGTGTGAATCATCTCACCGGTTACACTTCATTTCCTCTGGGGCAAGGCCGAATTAACACTGTCTTTCAGGATAGAGAGGTCTACTTTTTGGATCGCATTGAGCCTATGCTGAGGAAACATCATCAGTTAAAAACGAGAGAAGGTTTACTGAGAAAGTTCTTGTGATATGTGATTTCCTCTCACAGGGTTTTACAACTTATTCTCAGGAACAAGTTTGCTAACACCTTCTTTCGTGGAATCTGCAAAGTTGATTTGGGAGACCATTGAGGCCCATGGTGGAAAAAAGGAAATATCCTCGATAATAACTAGAAAGAAGCTTTCTGAGATTGCTTTCAGATGTTTGACTTCATCACAGGAGTTCCACACCTTTCCTTCGGACAGTTGGCTTACACTGTTCTCGTGGTTCAGCAAGTGATATTCGGGAGCTCATTGAGGGCTCTGGTGGAAACCAATATTTCAGACAGAACTGGAAAGAACCCTTCTGGAACTTCCATTTATATGTGTAATGTAACTCACGAATTTCAAGTTTCCTTCATAAATGAGTTTCTATCACAGTTCCTTGAAATCTGCAATGGATACTTCTTCGCACTGAAGCTCATCGGTGACAAGGGAAATACCTCACGAAGAAAACTATAGAAAGAAGCTTTCTTAGTAAACTTCTTGTGTGTGTGAATTCATCTCACAGAGTTACACTTATTTTTTCTTGGAGCAGGCCATTCACTGTCTTTCAGGAACTGAGAAGGCTACTTTGGATTGCTTTGAGGCCTACGCTGAATAAAGGAAATATCATCAGTTAAAAAGAGAAAGAGCTTTCTGAGAAACACTCACTGTGTGTGTGGAATTCGTCTCACAGAGTTACACTTATTGCTCGAACAGTTTTGCTAACATTCTTTTCGTGGAATCTGCAAGTGATATTTGGGAGCCAATGATTGGCCATGGGAAAAAGGAAATTCCTCAATATAAGCATAGAGAAGCTTTTGAGAGATTGCTTTTTGATGTGTGACTTCATCATCACAGAATTCCATCCCCTTCCCTTTTGGGCCATGTCACTAAGTCTGTCTTGAACACTCTCGTGCCCTCTGCATCCACAAACTGGTAGACTCCCTATTCTAGAAGTGATTTGCGTGTTGCTCTCTTATCAAGCTGTTCTATGGTGAAAAAGAAATTCCGTAACAGACTGAGAACCTTCTTAGAACTGCATTATGTGTGAATTAACTCAAGAGTTACAAGTTTCTCCTTCAGTGAGAGTTCTATCACAGTTTCCTTAATCTCAAAGGGATACTTCTTAGCGCAGTGAAGCTCACGGTGCCCAAAGGAAATATCCCCTCAGAAGAAACTAGAAGAAGCTTTCTTAGAACTTCTTGGTGATGTGTGAATTCTCCCACAGATTTACACTATATTGTCATGGAGCAGGCCCATTAACACTGTCATTCAGGATTCTGAGAAAGCTCCTTGGGAACCCCATAGAGGCCTCCGCTGATAAAGGAAATATCACATGCCGTTACAATGAGAAAGAAAAAAATTCTCTTAGAAATTCTCCTTTGTGATCTGTGAATTCGTCCACACAGAGTTACATACGTATTCCTAGAAACGTTTGGCTAACACTCTTTTTCGTGGAATCTGCAAAGTGATATTTGGGAACCATGGATACCCATGAGGGGAAAAAGGAAACTCCTGCGATACCATCACTAGAGAGAAGCGCTTTTGGTCCGTGCCGAGCCGCCGGGCTCCGCGTGCGCGGCGCCGGCGGCGCGGGGCTTGCGGGTCTCCCGGCCGGCGGCCGGCGTCCGGCCGGCGCCCCCGGGCCGCCACCGCTGCGGCCGCTTGCCGCGCGGGCGCGGTCAGGCAGGGGAGGACGTCTCACAAGAGCAGAAGGCCACGCGCGCCGGTATTGGAACCATTGGCTAACGACGATGCTCGCGGCCCGTGGCAGTCAAAGCCTGTTCTCAGATGCCGCCCGACCGGCTCGGTTGTCTCTTCTGAGTGGATCCGCCTGCCCGGGGGGGGGAGGGGGCGTTACGCGTTGGTCGTAGGGTCGCTTAGGTTGTGAAAAAGGAAGTATGGGCTGCCCTCATAGCTGACGAAAACGCGGAAGGGAACCACTTCGCTGGAGGAGAAACTGCAATGTGATGGGTGACCAATCGCGAGGTAGCGTTTTTTGTCTCACATAGTTACAAATTTCTCTTCATGATGATTTTTGCTATCACATTGTCCTCTTGAAATCTGCAATGGGATCCTTATCGCAGTGAAGCTCACGGTGAAAAGGAATATCCTTAGAAAAAACTAGAACAGTAGTCACTATAGTAAACTTCTTAGTGATGTGTTGCAATTCATCTCACCGATTTACACTTTCATTTCCTGGGCTGGGCGAATAACACTGCTTTCAGGCATCAGAGAATGGCTACTTGGATCGCATTGAGCCTATGCTGAATAAAGGAAACATCATCAGTTAAAAACGGAAGGAAGCTTTATGGGAGAAAGTTCTTTGTGATTCTGTGATTTCGTCTCACAGGTACAACTTATTCCTCAGGCAACCCTTTGCTAACACTGTGTTCTTGAATCCTCTGCCAAGGGATATTTGGGAGACCATTTATGCCGGCATGGGAAAAATGAAAATATCCGCAGATAACTAACCTAGAAAAGAACTTCTGAAGAGAGTTGCTTGCTTTCAGATGTGTGACTTCATCACAGAGAAGTTCCACCTTTGCCTTCTCGGAAGCAGTTGGCCGCAACACTTTTCGCGTGGATCAGCAAGTGATATTCGGTGAGCTCATTGAGTGCTCTGGTGAAAAGGAATATTTTTCAGACAGAACTGGAAAAGACCCCTCTGTGAACTGCATTGTGATGTGTGAATGTAACTCACAATTTACCAGTTTCATTTCACTTCAGTAATGAGTTTCACTATCACAGTTTCCTTG
>NC_044566.1:37681739-37914239 GCF_007565055.1 Rhinopithecus roxellana
ATCGTATACTTTAATATTCCTTTTTAATTCTGTAGAGTCAGTAGTAATACCCACCTCATTTTTATTTGGTAATTGAGGTCTTTTGTTTTTTTGTTTTTGTTTTCCTCGTCCCATCTAGTCTAAAGGACACCTAATTTTGTTGAATCATTTTGAAGAATCAATTTTGTTAAATTTACTTTTCCTATGGTTTTTCCTATTTTGTTATCATGATCCTCAATACTTACTATGTTCTTTCTTCTTCTATCTCTGGGTTTAGTTCTTTGTTTTCCCCCTTAGCTCCTCACATTGTGAATTTAGATTGTTTATTTCAGATTTTTGCTTTTTTTTAAATTTTTAACAAATGTAAGCATTTATAGCTATAAACTTCCCTCTTAACACTGAAGTCACTATGTTTACGCATTTTTGTATGTTTTATTTTTATTTTCATTAATCTCTAAATATTTTCTGATTTCCCTTGTGGTTTCTTCTTCGACTATTGGTTGGTTAACAATGTGTCAATAAATTTTGACATATTTGGGAATTTTCCAGTTTTACTTCTATTATTGATTTCTAATTTCATTCTGGCATGGTCAGAAAACATACTTTGATATTTATCTTTTAAAATACATTGGGACTTAACTTGGGCAAGACATTGGTCTATAGGTGGTTTCATTGCTTCACAGTGAACTTAAGACGAAAAGGTATGACACAATTTGTATGCTATTTATGTCGGTATATGGTCCAACTCTAGGTTCGTTTTGTTATGTTGTCTAATTCCTTTATTTTTAAATTTTTTGCTTATCTTTCTATTTGTTCTACCAATTTGTTGAGAGTTGGTATGTTGACAGTCTAGCAGCTTTATTTGTAGAATACTTATCTCTCCTATCAATTTATTGCAGTTTTGCTAATTATATATTTGATGGACCTCTTATTTAAGTTAATACTGTTACAACGTTACATTTTCTCTTTGTACTGAAACTTTTATTAATACATAGTGTCTGCCTTTGTCTCGTGTCAATCTCTAATTTGTCTGATACTAGTATGTAAAGCCATTCCTGCCCTTTTTGGTTACTCTTCACATGTAAATCTGTTTTGCCCTTTCCTTTGAACCATTTGTGTCTTTGAATCAAAAAGGAGCATCTTGTAGACAGCTACAGTTTAAGTTATGTTGCTGGTCCATTTTTTTGGTGCTAATCTCTTCTTTTTGGTTTGCCAGAGTTTAATCTATTTACATCATGATAATAAGGTAAGACTTACTCGTGCTATGTTGCTAATTGTCTTCTATATCCTCTATATATGTTTTGACCCTCATTTCCTGCATATCTGTCTTCCTTTCTATTTAGTTGATTTTTGTAGTAAAACGCTTAAATTCTCTTCTCACTTCTTTGTTTTTTTTGTATATTATATAGCTATTTTCTTTGTGGTTACCATGGGGATTTACATTTAACATCTTAAAGTTATAACAACTTATATTTATAACAGTTTAACTTCTATAACATATAAAAGCTCTGCTCCTTTACAGCTCCATCTTACCCTCTTTAAGTTGTTGATGTCAGCAAATTACATGTTTATGTATTATGTGCCTCAAAACAAACTAATCATTCTTTTAAATGCATTAATCTCTTAAATTATGTAAAAAACAAAATGTAGAATTACAGATAAATGGAAAGTAAGACTAGTTTTAGAATAGCAGTATTGATTTCTTAACAACATCTGTTGAGCTTTTTTTTTTTTGTTTTGAGACTATCTGCTCTGAGCCCAGGCTGGAGTGCAGTGGCCAGATCTCAGCTCACTGCAAGCTCCGCCTCCCCGGCTCACGCCATTCTCCTGTCAGCCTCCGCGATAGCTGGGACACAGGCGCCGCCACCCTCCCGGTTTTTTGTATTTAGTAGAGACGGGTTTCACCGTGTTAGCCAGGATGGTCGATCTCCTGACCTCGTGATCGCCGTCTCGGCCTCCCAAAGTGTGGATTACAGGCTTGAGCCACGGCCTGCCATCGTTAAAAAAAACATTAAAAGATGAACAAACCTCTTAAAGTCTAAGAAATAAAATTGAGTTAAACGTCGGCTATACATGGATACTAGATTTTATAATATTCATATATTTACCTTAATTGAGTTTTTTTGTTTGTTTGTTTTTTGGTTTCTTTTTTAACATAGCTTCAACGTACCGTCTAGTGTTTTTTCATACATGCACAATGCCCTTGAACATTTCTTGTAGTGCAGGTCTGGTAGTAACACATTCTTTCAGGTTTTCTTTATCTGGGAATGTCTTAATTTCTCTCTGACTTTCAAAGGACACTTTTGACAGATACAAGTTTCTTGGTTGACATTGCTGTTATTCTTTTAGCACTTTAAATGTATTGGCCCACTACCTTCTGGTCTGCCAAGTTTCTGGTAAGAAACCTGCTATAAGTTCCGCTGAGGATTCCATTTATGTGATGAATCACCACCTTCTTGCTCCCTTCAATACGAACTGTTTGTCTTTGTCTTTCAAAGATTTGTTTAGTACAGATTTCTTTCAGTTCATCTTACTCGAAGTTCATTGAGCTTTATAAATGTTAATAATCATTTTCTCATCAAATTCAGGTACTTTTCTGCAATAATTCCTTCAAATATTTTCTTTGGTTTTTGTTTTTGTTTTTCTCTCTCTATTCTCCCTCTGGAACTTTTGTAAAACATATTTTGAAATACATAATGTTGTCCCACATGTCCCTTAGACTCTATTCACTTTTTTTCAATTTATTTTCTATTTCTTAGATATGATAATTTCCATTGCTCTATCTTTAAGTTTGCTAATTCTTTATTATATCTGTTCAAATCTTCTTTGAATCCTATATTATGATTCTGCAGAGAGGCAGAATCTATAGGTAAATCGAAAAAAGAAAGTATAGAAACCAAAAAAGAAAAAGAAAGAAAGACACACGAAAAACAGAAAGAAGAACACGAAAAGAAAGAACAGGAAGCCAAACACCACAGAAAGAAAGAAACGAGAGAGATGAGAAGGAAAAAGAAGCAGCAAAGAAAAAAGGAAGAAAAGAAGAAGGAAGGAAGGAAGGGAAGGAACAGAAGGAAGGAAGGAAGGAAGGAAGTGAAGGAACCCGCGTTCAAAACGGAGAACGAAGGAAGCGAACAAAAAGACAATAAGACAAGAAACACAAAACAGCGAGCTCCCAATACTTCCTTCCAACCCCGCTACAACGCACGTGACAAACACAAGGATAACCTACCACACCCCAAAGAAAGACAAACGTAAAGGAGAAAGCAAAATGAAACAGCAAGAGCAAAAGAAGAAAAGAAAGAAAGAACAAAAAGCAAAGAAAGAAGGGAGGGAGGGACGCGGTGCGGAGGGAGGGAGGAAGACAAATAAAACGAAAGGAGGAAACGCATACAAGTAACACACCAAGAAAGAAAGGAAAGAACGAAAGAAAGAGAAGAGAGAAGAAAAGAAAGAAAGAAAGAAAAAAGAAAAAGAAAGAAAGAAAGAAGAAAAGAAAGAAAGAAAGAAAGCAAAGAAAGAAAAGAACAGAAAGAAAGAAAGAAAGAAAGAAAGAAAAGAAAAGAAAGAGAGGAAGGAGGAAGGAAGGAAGGAAGAAGGTAAGGAAGGAAGAAGGAAAGAAAGAAGAAAGAAAAAGAAAGAAAGAAAGAAAGAAAGAAAGAAAAGAAAGAAAGAAAGAAAGAAAGAAAGAAAGAAGAAAGAAGGGGACAGAGGACTAGATAGGGGAATTGGCCCATATGATTATGGAGGTTGAGAACTCTCACAATAGTCTGCAAGCTGGAGAACCAGGAAAGCCAGTAGTGTGGCTACATTCAAATCCAAAAGCCTCAGCACCAGTGAAGTTGACAATGAAACTGTCAATCTGAGGCCAAAGACCTGAGAACCTGAGGGGTTACTGGTGTGAATCCTAGAGTTCAAAACCCAGAGAACTTGGAAATCTGGTATCAATGAGAAGAAGAAGGGCATCCTTGTTTCAGGAGATAGAACAGTGCCCTTGCTTAGCTTTGTGTTTTTTGCTTAGCCCTCAGCCTATTGAATAGTGCCTGCTGAAACAGAGGAGCTGTTCATTTAGTTTAGCAAGTCAAATGCTAATGTCCTCCAGAAATACCCTCACAGAAAACCCAAGAAATAATGCTTTACCAACTATGTAAGTATCTTTGTCCAGTCAAGTTGACACATAAAATTAATCATCACAAATCCCTCTAGTGAATTTTTCATTTCAGTACTGTACATTTTAGCTAAAAAATATGTTTTTATATTTTAATTTTTATTAATATTTTAATTTTGTTTATGTTTTATTTTCTTGACCTTCACCACATTTTCCTGTAGTCTTTTGAGCATTTTCAAAACAGTTGTTTTAAAATCTTTGTCTTCAGGTCTTTATTAGAAACAGTTTCTGTTGATTTGTTCTTCTTTTGAAAATGCCATACTTTTCTGTTTCTTTGCACTTTTTATGAGTTTTTTATTAAAAACTGGACATTGGAAAGTAATAATGTGGTAACTCTGGAAATTAGATTTTCCTTCTTCCCTGGGAGTGTCTGTTTCGTTTTGTTTTCATTGTTGTAGGCTGTCTCTATACCAAGGATAAGCCAAATGTGTAACCATAAGGTCTATTTCAGTTCTTTTCTGAGCCTGTGCCCTTCTATGGACAAACATGGTTAATTTTTAATTTTCCTTATAAATACATTTGTATATTAATGACATATTTAATGCCTGGCTTCCAATAGGGGGAAAGAGAAAAATGAAGGGAAGGAAAAAAAGCATTTCATCCCGTTAAACCCTCTGTAGGTTTAACGGGAAGAAAGTGTTTTACCACAATGGGAGGAGATACAACAGTAATGGTTGTCCACCTCTTTGTCTGCATCTGTGTCATCAGAAGCCACAATCAGTGATCAGAACACGAATTCTTGGTATTTGAAGGACAGTGTACTTATTTCCTTATTTATTGCAGATAAGCTATGCACAATCTGCTCCAGGAACATGTATACAGCTGCCAGCCATAGGACTAGTGATGGGAGATGGGTAGTTACTACTGTACAAAATACTGAAATTCAGCAATATTTACCATGCTTTACCATACAAACCATTCCTTGGAAGTTGCAAACTTTTGATAGACTCCAGAGTTCCAAAATAATTATTATATTAAACAAATTATCCCAGTGTAATTATTATTTAGGTGGAGAGACATATGCTTTATGCTTTTCACTCTGCCGTCTTCCCAGAATTCTCTCTTAGTATTACCTTTTTCTGGACAATTGCCATAGTGTCCTACCTTGCTTTATTACCTGTATTTTCTCTCCCTAGTTCATAACCTTTATACTAGTTCCTCAACTGAATTGTTTTCATTGGTTTCTACTACCTACAAGATAGATTTTAAACTCCATAGCATAGCTGACCAATTATTGTGTGATCCAGAACCTACCAGTTTTTCAAATCTCAGTTTTAACTATTTCATCTTATATATTCCATGCTATATTTTCACTGTTCCCTTTTCACACAATGTTTATCCATGAATTTAAGCTTATGATTTGCACATCTTGGAGTATCACTTGCTGTGTCTGTCTGTTGAATGTAGGAAAGCATCTTTGAAAATCTCAGCTCGTCTATGAGGTTTTCAATCTCAGACCCATACAGTTACAACTATTTCTGTACCCTCACAAATGTTTTCACATATCCATCATTATATGGATTATATTTCTTAACCAACACATACATATCTTTATGTTTGTGAAGGACATACAAGCCTATATTTAAGAACAGGAGCCCCTTTCGCTGATCATTTGCCAGCTCAACAGCACAGTTTCTATCTAACTATTTTTCTGAATAGTACCTTTTGGCATTCTCTTTCATGCACAGTGAGGAATTTTTATTTTTGGGAAGACAAATGTAAACAGCCATAAACATGGTTTGAATAAGTACCCCATTTTTCTTGGCACTTTTATATGATATCTGTAGACTAGGGAGGTGCTTCCTTAGGCTGGCTTGACACTCACCTTTTCCTAACTTTCTCTTGCTATCTATAATTGCAGTTATCTTTACCCCATCCATGTTTTTACTCTCTTTTCTTATTTATAGATTTATTTTTGAACACTCCATGATATAAAGCAATCATGTCAGATGTATATTTATAACTTTACACTGTACTAGTGTACACCAATGGCAAATTTCCTAACTTACAATCAAGCAAAGAGAGATACTGCTTGCAAGAATTTTGAGCTTTTTGATTTGAGTATAAAAAATAGTATTTGGCAGCAAAAAGAAAAAAATGTGAATCAATCAGTCAGGATTATCTGATGAACGAAAATTCTGAACAAGAATCAAGGATGCTTAGCTTAATGTGGACTTCTTCAGAGCTGGAAATCCATTTGAATAGAGAATGGCTAAAAGTAATTCATATGAGAAGTATCCTAATCTAGAAGAATATCCAGCCTTAACCATCATCACAAACTTGTATTAATATGATCTTGCAGTATATAACTTATATTTAATCTGATATAATTGTTTTTATTTAGAAAGTAAGGCTGGAGTTGTTTTGATTATTTCCGGAAATCTCTAAGATACATTCACCCACATGTTTCTGTTAAAAAAAAAAAGATGTGTATCCTGGAAAATAGAGTTAGAATCCCAGGACTCTGAGAAAATTGAACCAGACACAATAGAGCACGTATCTTTCTGAAATTTCATGTTGTTACTTTCCTCATAAGCTAAGGATGAGAGTGAGAATTTAACTTTTTAGCTTTCACTAAGGAGTTGATTATTTTGTTCTCCTGACTCTCACAGTTGGTGCATTTTCACTTATTATCTGATTATTATCAAACTAGGACTTACACTGTCTTTCTTTTATCTTCAACGGTACATATAGAGTTAGTCATCTACATCTCAGGACCACAGCACAAAAGAGACACACGATGCATAAGCTGATCAGATTAGAGTCACTAGAGATTTATGATATAATTGGGTGCATATTAGGTGCTTGCACTCCTAAGGCAATTGATACCTAGCAAGCATGAGCAGATCACATACCAAGCATGCAAATATACTAACATCTGTATGTCATGTGCTACACATTAATTTTAAGGGTATGTGCCCTTAATATACTGTAGTTCCTCAATGACCTTATTTTATTCATCTTTTTATTTATGTGACTACCACATATAGGTATTCTATCAAGTTTTGCTGAATAAAGGGAAAACTTTGACTGTTCTTTCCTATAATTTCAATATCATAGACACACTGACCTTCTAACTTTTTTTTTTTAAGAAAGACTTCTGAGCTGTATATACATTATTCAACTAAGATCTCTAATTCTCTTTTCCATTCCCTATGTTAAGGCTACATATTTAGTGAACACAATTTATTAGCATGGTATTCATCTGGTAGTTTTTTTGATGTTCATTTAGAAGTAGATGTACAAAATTCACACTTTTTTTCATAGCATTAAATATATTTCTATAGAATAACTTTAAAAATCTGACCAATAGATATTATTTCCAAGGAATATTTGTTAATTCACAAAATCTTAGGCAAAATAAAAAAATCATGGTTTAAAAAAATTGGTAGGTTATTTTATTACAGGATTCCTCAGACCTTTTTAATATGCTCATATGTACTATGAATTTCTAGGGTTGAAATGCAGGATGTAGTCCTTTACGTAATTGTTCACAACACCTAGTGTTTTCATTTCTTTGCTTTTCTTCTTCTTCTTCTTCTTTTAATGACTGAGGGTGTTCAGTCAAATACACATTGGGAAGCACCATCATAAAAAGCCCTAAATAGAAAATTACCTTAACCAATTTCCAGCTAGTCTAGAACTCCTCCTCATCCTACTCCGCCTGATAGGCTCACTTATGGCTAGGGTTTTTTTTTTTTTTTTTTTTCCGGCTTTTTTTTAGAGGAAGTCTCACTCTGTCGCCCAGGCTGGAGTGCGGTTGTGCAATCTCGGCTCACTGCAAGCTCCGCCTCACAAGTTCCCGCTGTTCTCCTGCCTCAAACTCCCGTGTAGCTGGGACTACAGGCGCCCGCCACCGCACCAGGCTAATTTTTTGCATTTTTAGTAGAGATAGAGTTTCATCATGTTAGCCAGGATGGTCTCGATCCTGACCTCGTGATCCGCCTGTCTCCGCCTCCCAAAGTGCTGGGATTACAGGCGTGAGCCACCGCTCCCGGCCAATGACTAGTTTTTTTGTGTGGGTATGTGAATTTCCTTTTAATATAGCCCATTCTGCTTCTCCTCCAATATTCTAGATGTTAGAGCTAATATGAAGGCTACAATTTTGTTCAACTACCCAAATCCCATATTGTTGGAAATAACTGATATCTACCATATATATTTCAAATTGCCTAATTTGTTGTATATTTTAGATAAGTTGGTTAATATGTAATTAAGAAATAGTCTTTGATTTTAATTCAATAAAATTAGTGTAAAATTAATATGTAATTATGAATAAAAGTCCTATATAAAGCTCTTGAGTAAATTCAAACACAGTATAAGCAAAGTAAACTCCAGAAAGTTATTTTATCTTTTCAGAAACATGGCATTGATATTTCTGAAAATACTGGTCTGGGAATTTCTAGATCTTGATGGTGGTGGGAGGAAGATAGGTTCCTAGATGGGAAGGGACAAGTCCCTGGTGAAATCCCACCTTCAAGCTGGGGATGATGTGAAGCCTGGGGGCTGTGGGCCAGTTCTGGTGAAGTCCTCAACCTGGAGTAAGAACTTCATTAATGCCTTTCAGCCAGTCAAGTGGTGCTTTTTCCAGGCCCACTCATGAACCAATCAGTATGCACTTCCCCCTGCCCATGGACACATCAGCACACACTTCCTCCATTCTAAGCCCATAAAATCCCCCAGACTCAGTCATCCTCAGACACTTGTTGGGACTACGTACCTGTGGATGGGAGCTCCCTAATTCATGTCTTCTCTCTGCTGAGAGTTGTTCAGTTACCCAATAAAGCTTTTCTCTCCCTGCTTACCCTCCAGTTGTCTTCGTAACCTCATTCTCCCTGGATGTGGCAGAATAACTCAAGACCCTCTTAAGGGTAGGATGAAAAGAGCTGTAACACTTTCCTGGCTGGCTTTCCAAGCTGTGGGTGAGAGTTAAAGGGCCTGTAACACATTCCTGTCCCACTGATTGAGCTACCCAGTCTCAGACTGTGGGAGTAAAGAGCAGTGATGCTTCTTGGGGCCCAGACCTTGTGATTCCCAGAGCCAGAGCTGTAACACTATAGCCCTCCCACCCTCTACTGGCACTGGGTGGCTACCTCACACAATGAGAAGCAGCATCCAGGCTGGGCCAGCCCAATAGCTGCGGGCCAGTGTGGGGCAGTGGGACTGAAGGAGCTGCAACACAAATGGGCCAGAACATATTCCCTCCCCTCAAAACATGCTGACCCTGCTTGCTACACTATAGGCAACAAGAAGGAAAAAAGAGCTGAGGCCCTTCTGGGATCCCAGACCTTGGGGGTCCCTGGGCCAGGGCTGTGACAGGCTGTAACATCCTCTTTGGGGCTCACCGGTTCCTGGCATCTCTGAATTTTTTTGGTGCCACTGGGTTCCCCTAATCCAGACACTGGTGCCTGCAGTGGAAGCTGCTTGTGGTATGTCTGGTCCAGACACAGCCTCACATGGAGTTTGCGCCTGTGCTGTCTCCTGGAGCTGCCTGTCCCACCACAGCAGTCGGTGTGCCTGGCTATGCGCAGTGGCCGAACTCTGTGCTCACTTGCTCACACACCCTTCGCTGCTCCAAGCCTGGCTTGCCTTTGGCAGGCATGGGATCCAGGCCAGTAGTGTGAGCTGAGCACAGCCTGCCAGGTCGAGTGGGTGGAACAAGACCAGTGGGTTAGGGGCAAAACTCAAGCAGAGGTGCCACCGGCTACAGAGGTTTCCAATTCGTGAAGTGACACCTGAAGAATCCCACAAAATTTTAACACTATAATGTTTTGCAAATTGGCAGGTGAATAAAATATCTAAAATATCACTGTCACTAAAATTTCTTCTAGGTATAAGATTCTATGATAGAATTTTATCATCAGTCACTTACATTTAGTTAATAAGCATAAAGCAAAATTAAAATGTAATAGAAACGCATAAATAATCATCATCATCACTACCACTGTGTAATTACCATAATCACATAGAGTTGAGTTTTAAAGTAAATTTCTACTTTTAACTTTCCCCACTAGCCTCCTTAAACTCACATAAAGAAATAATCACTTTGATGGGCTTCTATACTGTTCAATGACTGGCTTACAGTCGAAGCGAACTTTTGTAAATAGAACTTCATAAAGTAGTTAATGCGGAAATTCAGTGTCCACTAGCGAATTCTGAAAGAGAGTGTTCTAATTATTTCATATTAAGACTAATGTCATTTTAATTTATATTAATTATTATCTATTTGAACAACAACAAAATGTTACCTCTTAACCAGCATTGACTAAATTTCAAAAGCTAGTGAAACTATATAAAGTATATCATGAATAAATACTGCAATTCTCAGCTACATAATTTTAGGTAGCCCAATATTTTACACTGTTAGTTTAAGTCTTCTTTATCTTCCATAATTTCAGGTGTGAAATGTGATATTTTATGAACTGATGACATTGTTTGCTGATCTTTATATTTAGGTATAAATTGAAGACATAAATTGAAGTATGTGTGTATGAATGAACATTGAACAAATACATGATCCTCAGGAAGTAATTTTAAAATGACTTAGATAAAATAAATTATATGCTACTGAAAAGCTATCATCATGTTATTGAAGACAAGTTTCTTCAATATTTTACAACTTTCCAACAACCCAGTTGTATAAACTTTAGATTTTTATGTATACACATACTTGTAGATACACTCACAAATTATTTACTCATGTGTCCTCTCACAATCTATTAGGTGATGCACACCTGTTAGATTTATGGAGAAATGAAAGCCATAAGTGATTAAAAAATAAACTGCTATAAAATTCAGGACTGAGGCACCAGATAAGTTTTCAGGAGTGAATATGACTTCCCTCACAATCCGAAAAGCACATTAAAACAGCTGTACAGTAGTTCATCAATGACATTTAGTAGGAAAACAAAATATAACTAGAGGTAGGTTGAGGGAGTTCTATATATATGAGCATAAATTAGTCTGTTCATAGGTACTGAGAAAGCAAAATACACCTTTGTTTAGAAGGAATATCAAGGTGTATGGTAGAACTCCAGAACTGGAGAAAAAGGGATATTGAACAAGTTCCCAGGCAGAAATTTGGATATGGAATTAAAATACAGTGACCCAATTATTAAAACTAGAGAAAAAGGCAAAGGCTCGGCTATAGAAAAACTTTCTAGTTCACTCATTAATCGATTCAATTAAAATGTTAATTGAGAAATTACCAGAAATTTAGGTGTTGAGTATATGAAGATGAGAAAGACATATTTATCCTCTCAAGAAAAAGAATATTTGGAGACAGATGTGACAAATGCAGTGGGGTGTGTTGAGAATTGTAATTGAAGTCTTCCCAAATCACAACAGTTGACACAAAGTGGATGTTAGGTTTAACAGGAGTCACAGAGAAGTTCCTAGATATGCTAAATCTGTATTTGTGCATAGTTTGCAAGGCTTCTCTTAATGGTTATATTGAGCAATTTATGGAGAACATTTAAAGAAAAACAACAATATGCACAAAAATGTGGAAGCAAGAAAAGTCCTGGCACATTCTCAGGATGGAATAACTGGTGATAAAAAAAGAGAAAACTATCTGGGAGAAAAGTGCCAGGGATTGAGTCTGGGAAGGATAGGGCGGTACCCAGATTGAGAAGCACTTACTGTACAGAAATAAAGCTGAAGTTTTCATCCGTGTGACGTGGTGGGTCCTGAAAGTTTCTGTATTTGTGGAGTAAAGGGAATAGTCTCACGTTTTAGAAAATCGGTTTAGAGGCAGTAAATATTGGTCTGTTAGAAAGATTGGAAGAAGCAAGACAAATTAATGAAAATACTGAAATGTTCAAAGCCAGAGATGATGAGAAACTCAATAAATATATTGACTCAATGAAGAAAATGGATATTTTAGAAATATTTTAGCATTTAGGTAATAAGGCTTAGTTGACTCTCATAGGTGAGACAGAATAGAGGGATCACTCACACCTGGATTTTTGTGCCAGAGAATTTGTGGGTGGTAGCTTCATTCACTGCCTCAGCACTCTGCACTGAGATGGAATTAGAAAATATTTGAGGGCAGTAATGACTGACTTAAGAATTTCTGTGGTAGGTGTATTTGTGGAATGCACCAAACATATTAGCCGAGAATCTGTATAGAATCAATGTAATATGCATGTGAAAAATTTGAGGCTGGAAATGAAGAATTACGATCCATAAATCTAGACTAAGAGAAAAAAACAAAGAAACACACACTAAAAGACATCCTGCAGTGTCAATTTATTGCTATTAGAGTTGAGAAGAATTTGAGTATGAAGGCTGGCAAAACAACTCCTTGTCTATCAGTGTTCTGGTTTTCATCATAAAACCTTTTAGCAGGTTCTGATTATTCACTTTCATGAAGAGTTAAAGTATAATGATTAGCCTATGACTCATCTTGTTTGTTTCTCAACAAGATTTTTAGTTTTTCCAAGAACTGACTTACCAGGGAAAATCAGGAAGCAGAAATTGGCATCCTTATTTCATCTCCTGGAAGGGAAGCTCAGATTCTGAAGGACGGTTTTCTGCAAATAGCTTAAGAAACTCATAGACAATCTTTACAGAAAATTTGTAGAGCCATGACTGTAGCTTCTCTATAAAATGATAACTCTTTGCCATCCTCCCTTTGTGGTTCTGCTTTATTCAGCACCTTAGTCTATTTCTGCTGCTATAATAGATTACCACAGACTAGATAATTTATGAAGAACGATATTTATTGACACACAGTTCAGGAGACTAAGAAGTCCAAAACTACGAGGCATCTTGGAATGGCTTTCTTGTTGCTTCATTCCATGGTGGAAGGGCAAAGGCAAGGCAAGAGAGAGCAAGAGGGGTCCAAACTCCTTAAAAGTCCTCTTATAAGAACTCTACTCTGTGAACAAACCTATTCTTCTGATAATGGCATTAGTTCATAGATAAGAAATGTGTCCCCATGACCCACCTCTAGTTAGGCCCCATCTCCCAAATCCTGGCACATTATCCCAACACCACCACATTGGGGATTGAGTTTCCAAGTCTTGAACTTTGGAGGATACATTGATACCATAGCATACAAAGGATTATAAATAATAACAATCAAATATGATAATTAGAATATTCAAGATTATGAGTGTCAAGGTTTTAAAAGCATATGAATAATCAATTTAAGTGAGATTCCAAGCCAAAACTATCTATTTTTGTTCTGTGAATGTATCAAACTATAGATAATAATAACCAACATTTTTTTTTCTAGGACATGGAAATCAATGACAATGGGAAAAGTAGCTTCTACTTCCCAAGTATGGAGATGGTTCTGAAGGCTATTTTTCCATTGCATGATGAATACACACGTACACACACAGACACACACACACACACACAGAGATGTTAGATTATCTGAAAATTGCCTGACAGAAAAGAAAACAAGGAAATTAAAAAATTAGGAATGAAAATTATAGGATAATATTTGGTTGAAAAGCTCGTCAAATCCTACTAGGAAGGTAAGAACGAAACAACTAAGAGCTTATTTAAGTGTGGTATTGGGAAGAAATTTTGAGGGAACTTGATTTTAATATCTAGTAGAAGAGAATAGCAATTGTCTCCTGTCTAATTCCTACAAAAGATGAAAGATATTAGATGGGAAAGGAAGTCTAGTTTATGCTTTCACAGACCTTCTAGAAAGATCAATTTCAATCAAAGCATCATAGTTCTTACTCTGAAAAGCCAGAAATAGTAAAAGGAAACAAAACAACTAAATACACAAAATATTGCATATTGTTAGTGGTAAAGTATCTTACAAAGACATTGTTATTTTTGAAGCATAAGCAAGAGGAACCCAATTCAATTAATCAAGTTTCTCATTTGCACGTTGTAAAGCGACCTCTACCCTCTATTCTTCATCAGAAGTTTCTTCGAATACATTTGAACTGGTTCAACGGAGAAATGCCTGCACACTGGGTGACTAAAACCTCCAAAATTGCGCTGCGCTTCTAGTGGGCATCATTTTGATTCTGTTTATTTGCATCTGTTGTCATACCAAAAGTTCCTCAAATTAAACTTGATTTGTTTGTTTAATTTCTGCTCTCAGCTTTAATGCTTTCACTTTGGTTACTTCTGGTTTGAATCATTTTTATTTTACTTTTAAAATTTATCCTTTCACAGATAACTTTAATTGACATCTGAACAATTTTAGCTTTAGCTCTTATTTTTCACTTAATCAAGCTCAAGGAATTTTTTTTTATTTATTTTTTATTTATTTATTTATTTTTTTTTGAGACGGTGTCTCGCTTTGTCGCCCAGGCTGGAGTGCAGTGGCGCGATCTCCGCTCACTGCAAGCTCCGCCTCCCGGGTTCACGCCATTCTCCTGCCTCAGCCTCCGAGTAGCTGGGACTGCAGGCGCCCGCCCACCACGCCCGGCTAATAATATTTTGTATTTTTAGTAGAGACGGGGTTTCACCGTGTTAGCCAGGATGGTCTCGATCTCCTGACCTCGTGATCCGCCCGCCTCAGCCTCCCAAAGTGCTGGGATTACAGGCATGAGCCACCGCGCCCGGCGCTCAGGGAATCTTTAGTTTTATTCACCTCTACCACAAATTATAAGTCCTAATTTATAGCATGTGTCATAGAAACTGGTGGCATTTCGCCTGGATGAGAAAGGATAACTTACTTAGGTTGCATCTCACTATAAGCTACTTTTGTTTTGTCTGCCAACTTCTCTTAAGCCAATGCTGAAATACTCAACAGTTCTGAAGAATGTCTCTAGATATACTGCTGGAATTATTATTATGCATGACATGGTGAAAACTATTAGGGCGTAAAACAATACTTTATATGCCTCCCTCTTTTTAAGTTAGCCTTTCTCTCTCTCTCTCTTTTTTGGAATCCAGCTGAAGAGGTAGGCAGAAAATTGGGTTAGGACTTCTATAAGACTAAAGCTCCCTTAGACCAGTGAAACCCATGATTGAAATGTGACAAAGTTTTAGAAACTTCCGCACTTTAAGAGGTGTCTAATCACTAGAGTACAACAATTATATCATGGGGCCTAGAATCAATATAGTAAAATGCAGCACCTTCTCTCTCCCACCTCGAAACATTATTGAAATAAAACAACAGCTACCCTTAATGAAAATAGTTTTTGATGATTTTCTTGAGATTATCTTCTCTTAATATGTGCAATAAATAGTTTCCATAATCTCATAATCCATGTATCTTGGTAGAGGTACTGTTAATACCTTGGATATAAGTCTGAGCTCTTATCCTTGGTATAATAATATTTTCCCATGAAAGTAATTTTAGAGATTGCCCTATTATAGTTATGCATATTAGATTAGCATTGAGAATAGTAGTTCTTAATGTAAATTTAATATGAACCAGCTAAAGACCAAATTTTATTTTTACTGTAGTCAAGCTGATTATCTTATTTGAATATTATTTGAAGCTTTGTTTCTCTGCAGGAAAGAATCAATATGATTAGCAAAAGGTGTGGGCTGCTTCTGAATAAATACCTAAACCACTATTTGTTCTACCTACAATGCCCTGAGTCTTGTCTTTTGTGATGTTTTCTTTAAAAATCAGAAACTCTCATATATATACACATAAAGCTATTATTTTGCCCTGAAACTCTCTTCTACCAGATAGCTAAACTGTATCTATACATATTATATATAATATGCTATATATTATATATGTATATATAGCATATTATATATGTATATGTATATATAATATATAATATACATTATATATTGTATATTATATATAATATGCTATTATATATAATATGCTATATTATATATATAATTATATATATTATATAATATGCTATATTATATATTATATATAATATAATATTTTATATATAAAACATAATATTATATATATAAAATTCCCCTACTTGAGATTATAAAAACAGAAAAGCATGGCTATACGCATCTCTTAAAATTTCTAAGGGGTCAATGTGACCCATTAGAATTGCCCCCACAACCACTGATCTCTGACATTCTGGACACATAAAGCAAGGAAATCTAGGTTATGCAATTGATGTTGTCACAGTCTTGTAGGGTTTAAAGAGTGTAATTAATTAAAATATTTCCCAGAAATAATTCATGTTAAACTAGGTTGTCTGACCATGCATTACAGAAAACTATTGTATTAAAGGATTATACTTCTGAGAGTTTATAATATCCACAAAGCTCAGATGTAAATACTCAAGTAATATAAACTATGGTGGGGTATTTCTAATGAAAGCCACTTTTATATATGAGACAGGGAAATACAAATTTATCCATCAATGTTTCTCAGTGGAGACCTCTGGTAACATATCACATTCTATCTTTTTCCTTTTCCCACTAACCACTGGCCTTGCAGAGGTGAATATTCTCCTATGTTACATGTTCTTCATTTCAAAAATAATATGACCTTCTTGTTTTCCCATTTTTCTGAAATATAATTTTAGATGGAATGCAGAGATATGCATTTCAGCTTATAGATTCACATAATTCTGGAAATATTTTTTAAATAGTATATGTTTGTATTATCAATAAAATATATGACTCTGCCAAAGCATATCTAGTATCTGATGATTTCTTACCATTTATACTACCACCATCCTGGTCCAGGCCACTGCCACCTTAAGCTTAGATTATTGTAAGAGTGTTAACCACTCATCCCTCAGGGACTTTGTACTGGCTCTTACTTTGCCCTGAAACTCTCTTCTCCCAGATCTGTCTGTTTCTCTCATTCACTTTCTTTGGGTCTCTGTTCACATATTGCCTTAAAGACGAGTTCTCCCTTGACAACCCTAAATAAAACAGCACATGCCCCAACTTGCCCCAGACTATATCTGCGCTCATCCAGGGCTATATATTTTTCGCCATAATGCTTAATGTGACTTATGTCTTAGTTCATTATCTGATTGTATTGTTAGACTTCAGGGAAGAATTCTGTTCATATTATTTATGTACATTACTATAGTACATAGAATGATGACTGGCATATAATAGATAAATAAATCAAGATAGATAAATAAATAATACAACTTGTTAAATGAATGGCTAGGATCATTGCTTGATAATAGAATTTTGTAACTATTAGATTAATAGCAATTTTTAAAGCTGATAGGTGAGGTAAGGCCACTTTTTCACTTCTATAAACTTTAAAACTGACTTAATCCCTGTACATCAGAATTATTTGAAGAATAGAAACCCAAATATATATTGATGTGAAGTAATTTTAAAAAGTATCCCCACAAATTAATACATATTACTATTATCTATCCATAAATACTGTCTCCAGAATATTCAGTAAACTGCCATAGTGTCATACCAGGCAGTGGCTCAGCAGTAGATGACCAATTCCTCAATGCCTATTTTCAGTATGATACAAATCCATTTCTTAGCCCTGCATTACAAATTGATATTAATTAGGAAAAATAAAAAAAGGAACATTCAAGAATATCTACTCATTCCCCTGAAAGCCATGTGGCTTATAAGGTTAACCCAACACCTGTGGCATCTGTGATGAAGAGCCAGTGCAGAGGACTGCACTGAAAGTAGGAGAAAGAATAGTGATAACTAAGATGCAAGGGAAAATTATTATTCAATACATTGCATTGTACCTTTGAGATGAAAGGAGAGGTTAGAGAAAAGATGAATATAGATTTGGAGAAGAATATAAAAAGCAAATAAATACACAGTTCTAGAATACTGAAGTCTAAGGGACGTATGAAAGACATTCACAGCCTCAAAGTCACAGAAACACTTGAGATAGAAGACTTTCTTAGGTATCAAAATGCTAAAGGAAAAATCTAGAAAATATGGCAAGGTGAACAACTCATATACCAAAATTGAAAGAAGAATTTCAAAAATATAAATAGGAGAGTTACCAAGTTTTTAAGAGACATAACTATTATGACCAGAACACATATTTCATATACTTAATAAAGCATATTTCTTTGTTTAAAATAATTTGAAGAGCAATTTTCAACAGTGTTTTTGAAAAAGGGATATTTCACCAACTTGCATATGCTAAATGGTCAATAATTTCATCACATTTAATACAAATTTTAAATATCATTTTAGAAAACCATTTTTATTGAGGAAAAAATCTCAAGAAGAGCTAATTATTATACTTATCTCTAATGGCAGATCAATTTTTCTCTCTGTTACTGTATAATAATCTTGATTGTACTATACACCATCATATTAGGAAATTCGGGCTGTGAAAGTGTTGCATATTTCATAGCAGTATATTTTCAACAATTATTTTATGTTCTTGTATGAAACAGAAATCATCTTTTAAGAACATAGAGTATTTTTGAGAAAAGAAATAATAATGCTCAACCTAGCTTACAGGATTTAAACATTATTTATATATCCAAGACCAACTTTAAAAAAAGCACCAAGAGAATTGAACTTTGCTTTGAAACAAAGGGATTGCTGAGCAATACTCTGCAGTACATGTTTCATTCATCATCTTCTTAAGGGATATTTTGATATGAAGTTTAATTTGAGACATCAGTTACCATCTCTAAAGAATCTCACAAACTTTATTTTCTGCCATTCCTTTTTTTTTCAGTTATCGGGAATGGAACTAATCCAGTTGTCAGGAATGGAACTGATCCAAAGTGCTTTTATGATCTGCAATTTCAGAAATAATCCTCATCCACCCAACTCAAATATGCACATAGGTCTCTCTCACTTGCTTAGAAAAATATTTTTGTTATTAATTTAAAAGTTAGGTTAATTTTTTTTTAGTGAACACAGAATGAATAAAATAACCTTTAGCTATTTCAGACAACACAGAGAATACGACAGATGATACTTTCTAAGATATGACTGAAAAGGGAAAAAGAAAATAGTTTATATTTAAGACCAAGAACGTTATTTAAAACAGGCCACATGTTTTGCCTTTGGAAAATGTAAAATAAGATTAATTCTAATAAAAATGACATTGTGCTATACTACAGAATAAATTAAAATTCATAGATTGAAAGGAGAAAAAGAATGGATTATTAAGGAAATGAACACAGGTTTTTGTTGAAAAAATCCAACTGATATTTGGAGTTTTAATCAGCAGTAAGAGAATTTTAGGTTTGTCAAACACACAGTAATTTCACGAAGAAGTTGATATAAGCTAATTTTACATGAATGGAAACAGATCTAAATTTATTCTGAAAGATCTTATATGCATTATGTTCCCCCAAGTGAGGCTGATATTTAGATACTGTGAGATAATTTTTGTTGTGAACCATATAAAATAAGTAAAAATAGTCGTATATTTCATTGCTCTCTGGGAATTCTCCAATTGTAAGGAAAACCGCTATATTCCTGAGATGACGTCATGTAATATCCAACTACACAGCTACCTTAATGTGTTAATATAATTGATGAATAGACAATATGTCATGATAGTCAATACTGTTCTCAAATTTTCATAGTGCTGTCCCATTTCTTGAGCATATCAATATAACCCATTCAAGTGGAAAATAATCTATCATCAGCAAGAATTTCTATTGAACATTTCCTTAAAATTCCTATAGTGAGATGCAGATACCCCAGAACAAATTAAAACAAGTGACATGATACATTGTTTATCATACCTTCATCACCACAAACATTACTAAATGCCTATTTACACACATGGAAATAAAACATTTTAATTTTATTTCAGTATTTTGGGGGGAACATGTGATTTTGGTTACATGTGTAAGTTCCTTATTGGTGATTTCTTAGATTTTGGTGCACCTATCACCCCAGTAGTTTCCATTGTACCCAGTGTGTATTCTTTTATCCCTCACCCCACTCCCACTCTTTCCCTCAAGTTCCCAAAGTCTATTATATCATTCTTATGCCTTTGCATCCTCATAGCTTAGCTCCCACTTATAAGTGAGAACTTACAATATTTTATTTTCCATTCTTGAGTAACTTCATTTAGAATAATGGTCTCCAACTCCATCCAGGCTGTTGTGAATGCCATTACTTCATTCATAAATGTAGAGTTTTGAATTTCTATTTCTTAATACACTACCAGCAACATGATAGAAAACTAGAAAAAAACACTGGGTTATCAGTTATAAGACTTAAAGTCTACTAATGGTTCTTCTAACAAGTACTTTCAGTTCTGGTAAATCATTTAATCACTCTGGAAAGCCTATAAATGGACTGGGTGCAGTAGCTAATACCTGTAAGTCTACTGTTTGGGGTGGCCTAGACAGAGGGATCACTTGAGGCCAGGAGTTTGGGGCCAGTCTGGGCGACATAGCCAAACCATGTCTCTTCAAAAAATTTCAAAAATTAACCTGGCATGAGCCTGGGAATGTGGCTCACACCTGTAATCCCAGCACTTTGGGCGGCCGAGACAGATCACAGGGTCAGGCGTTCAAGACCAGCCTAATATGGTGAAACCCCATCTCTACTAAAAATACAAAAATTAGGTGGGTGTGGTGGTGGGCGCCTGTAATCTCAGCTACTCAGGAGGCTGAGGCAGGAGAATTTCTTGAACCTGGGAGGTGGAGGTTGCAGTGAGCCGGATTGCACCACTGCACTCCAACCTGGGTGACAGAGCAAGCCTCCGTCTCAAAAAAAAAAAAAAAAAAAAAAAAAAAAAAATTATCTTGGCATGCTAACACGTGCCTGTAGCTCTAGCTACTTGGGAGACTGGGGCAGGAGGATTACTCGAACCCAGGAGGATAAGGCCATGGTGAGTTATGATTATTTCATTAGTGCAAGAACCTGTCTCTTAAAACCAATGACTGTAAATGAATTGGCTAATTTTATTAAATTTCTTTATTATTTTATGAATTCCTGATTCTCTTACCAGATAGTTTTATCACATGTATAGGTCACTAAATAACTGTTAAACAATAACATCATTTACAAATGTGAAGTGCTTACATTTAGCTAAATGAAATAATTAAATGCATTTTATGCAGTACCAAGGGTCACATTTAACAAAATAGTAGTTTTTTCCTAATATTGGTTCTATTGTTTTGTTGATACACAAACATTTAAAAGACAATACAGAGTAGAGATTAAGAGTATGGGACTCTGGAGCTGGAACAATAATGTTTGAATTTCACCCCTAATAACTTACTAGCTCGGTCTTTTTGTGGAAGTTATTTAACCTTGATTCTTAGAGTTTTCGCATCAGAGAAAAGGAAATAATAAGAGTACTTATCTAATAGTGTTGCTGTAAATAATAAGATAGCCAGTTGAAGTTGGTGCTAGCTATTGGCTTTACCATTCCTTCCATTTTCCCACATTAACTTTTTTTTCACATGTTAGGTTTTGTTTTACAATGTTTTCATATTCAAGAACAAACTGACAGTTCAAGATGGATCTCAGAGGTCTTCAGGGTCAAAACTAATTTCATCACCATCACCATTATATTTATGTTGTTTGTGTTAAGGTACAATGTGCTCACCTCATTTACTTTTTAAAAGTTACTTTAAAAAATAAGATGGTGTTAGTCTTAAATAATTATGCATTTGAAGAAAATTTTCAATGTGCTTTCACAGAAGTACAGTAATGCATATTTTGTTTTTGTTGTAATCACAACTGTGATTAAGTAATCACACTGTGGTTACTTATCTTATCACTTTTATTGTATTTCATTCTGTTCAGTTGACTTAAACTTTCTATATACAGTAGCTGATAATTGGATTTATCTGTTTTGAAAAACATGGTGTATTAGTCTGTTCTCACACTGCTATCTAGAAATACCCAAGGCTGAGTAATTTATAAAGGAAAGAGGTTTAATTAACTCACAATTCTGCATGGCTGGGGAGGCCTCAGGAAACTTACAATCATGGCAGTTGGCAAAGAAGAGGCAGGTACCTCTTTACAGGGTGGCAGAATGAAGTGAGTGCAAACAGGGGAAATGCCAGACCCTTACAAAACCATCGGATCTCATGATATTCACTCACTATCACAGAGACAGCATGGGAGGAACTGCCTCCATGATTCAATTGCCTCCTCCTGGTCCCACCATTGATACATGGGGATTACAATTGAAGATGAGATTTTGGGTGGGGATGGAGTCAAACCATATCACATGACTACACAGTGATGCTGAAATTGTCTAAGTTAGCTAGATAAATTAAATGATACAAAGTAATCTAATCTAAGAGTTACTTAGCTCACCCACATGACCTCAACAAACCAGATAGAAAAGGCAGGAACCAATTTAATTCAATGGAATTGAACAAAGGGAATATAGTGGTAAACATTGCCATTTCTTTCCTTGTATTATTGGGATAAGATTCTCTTAATTCCTTTAACATATCTGGCTGGTAATGGATGCAGTAGTAACAAATGGTTTGGGACCACGACTTAACCGTATTGTGGCTGCCCTGTTTTAGCTATCTTCTCAGGGGAAAAACTGAGTAACTGACCTGAGTCTTATTAAAGAATTATATAAAAAAGTCTTACCTTATTCACAGCAGCCTCTCTCCCTGTGTTTTTTTTACAAATGTCTACTACAGGGAACCACTTTATTGGTCAAAAGTTTCCCTATTTTCATATATATTCTGAACTAAAAAATAGCTAACAATTGTGCCTATTGCTTTGTAAATCTGAAATGACTGCTTAAGTTATGGGAAAGCATGCATAAAAATAAAGATGTCAAATATTAAGCTGCACCTTTAGATCTCTTCCCGTACCTGAAGATAGAACACATCTTCACTAATTATCGTTTAGAAACGTCATCTCCCTAAGATACCCAATCTTGATGTATGAACACTATGTCAAAACTGATTCTATGTGTTATTCCTATTTTAATGTCAGTATGAATATATTTAGCTATGCCTTAATTGATAAAGACATGATCTGGTCTGAGAAAATGACACGAAAAAGGACTATGGACATGCTGCCTCTTTAGAATCTCAAAAAAAAAAAAAAAAAAAAAAAAAAAACACTTTTATTTTAAGAGTAATCATTTCCTTGATCATCCATTTCCTGGGAGGGTTCTTCAAATGAGAACATGTGAGATTATTTTAGGTTGACAGCTCTCTAGTGGCAGCTTACTTAAACCAGTAATAAGCTCATTAAATCTAAAGATTTTATAGAAACTGTGATAAGAGACACAATCAACTTAAGGGCTTTTCAGGGAAAAAAAATCATAAAAGTCTACTTTAGAACAACTGAATAAGAGCTATTTGATTGCCACCTTTCCAAGTACCACCAAGTCACTCTGATATTGACAGATAATGAATACCAGAAACTCACTAGGCTCAATGCTCATTTCAGCAACGTATACCTTGCTTGGAATGCTCTTCATTCCTTTTATCTATCAAAATCCTGTCCACTTATCAAGGCTGAGCTCAATATTTCTCTTCCATAAATGTTTCCCTGACTCTGACAGCCTTCAATTATTTCCTCCTTCTCTGAATTCTGATGACAATTTTAGTATCAATGATTTTGTTTAGGATTTCATCATAGCATCTTGCTTTCAACTTCTATTTTAATGGTATGAACTTGTTTTACAAAATTATTTATTAACTCCTTCTATTTGGCAGGACATGCAAAATCCTAGGAGCTTATCCAATCTGAAAACATTCTGATCTTTCACAGGTTAAATTATTTGGAAGACAAACTTGGAGACAGATGTTATCATGCAAAATGTTTACTAGGAAAATGTTTATCTTTGGGTAAACACCTGTGGACAGGGGATAAAGAGAATAATTGAGGAGAAAAATAAGTCAGGCTGCACTGCACTTTATCTTCAGAACCATCTCAAATGACCCAACAGAGAGCTCTGAAACTGGGATGGCTTTTCAGAAGAGTCCTACATTGGAACAAGGGAGGCAGGTCTTTACATGTCTCACGAAGCACTCGATAGCTTACCTCACTAGAGGTAAGTTGACCAGGGAAGGTGGGTGAGGCAACTCTGTCTAACCAAGGGTAATATATAAATATAACTGAAAACTGAACGATGTCTACTGGGAGTCCCAGCAATTGGAAAATTAAGTATTTTTGTTTTGAATAGAGGTTTAGGTGACATATTTCAGTATCCACTACGAATCCTTAAATGAAAACTGGTCAGGGGTGCAACTCAAATGTGTTATTATCTACATCAACAAAGATGCAATATGGTGCTGTAGAAAACTATACCCAAACAAATGAAGAATGTGAAATACGTTTATATTTGTGCTTCTATGCAAAGCAGAACAATGCTACAGGATTATTCTGTCTTCAGAGTTTCCCAAGAGATTGTGTGAGTCCTTTGTCAAGACTGCATTGCAGACCAACTTTTCCATCTGCCCAGGTCTGCCTTCTTTTTTCTGTTGCATTCTTGTTTTCCGAAGAGCACGCCTCCTAATAAAATTCCTGTTTGATAATATATACTTTAATATTTAAGAGCATATATAGATGGTCCCTGGTATTAGTAAATGCAAATATGACTTTGTTGCTTCTTTTGAACTTTCTGGAGCACTTGGACGTCTAGAACAACTGCTTCAAAACAGCAAAAAAGTTATTGAATCTAATATTACCACGTGGGATAAAAGAGCCCACTATAACATTTATTGTATGGTGTATTTAATAGATGAATAGACTGTGGACTGAAAAGTCTTTCCTTAATGTGATATCGGCTTCTACTGACGGGATAGCAGGAGGCCACAACCATACGGTAACTGCTTGTAGAGTATAAAACGGCTGATTGGTGTTACTTTAATGAAATCTCAAGACCCAGTGATAAGCTGAAGGTGGGAGCATAAGTGAAGATCTCAGATTATAAGGCGGTATAGAGCAGCAATGCATTGTGAGAGAGGTATGTTGCATATAGTACGTATGAGGAATGAAAGTAATTTGTTATCAGACATCAGAGGAATTTAGGAGAGACGAACTCTTAGAGAATAATTTAGTAGTGAAGAGGTCATATTAAAGATTTGAGGGGCATTCCATCATTGGAAAGGAAAGAATGGATAAAAGGATTGGGGACATAAGGGATATAAGATATTAGTCTTAAAACTTAACAGATATTAAATTAAAATGCAAAATAGCAAATATAAGTAATGTAATGATATTTTTCACATTAGTTTTACAAGTATGTGTTTGTATGCATGTGTTTTCTATGGATTGTAGGAAAATAACCATAATCTGGTAAAAAGCAAACAACATAAATACTAACTATTCAGTATGTACCAAATAATTCATTCATATCTAGTACTCAACAAACTAATATCTAATACAAAAAGTATTCATTGAGTATCTGCTATCAGCCAGTAAGTGATCTTGAGACTGAGGCTAAATAATGAATAAAACAGGAAAAATTCCTGTCCTTCTGATTATTTACATTCTAATAAATAAGAAATCACATTCTTAGAGATCTTCTTTCCAATCATTTTATAATATTTCCTCACATATTGGAAAGGCTAATTAAAAACTGGATACCAAACTCCATCTTGCTAGGATTCTAGGTGAAAACTAATGTGTGCTTGGTAGATAAACTTACATGTGGTTTGAAATTAGAAATACAATAGAAGCCATTTTCTACCCTTGTTTCAAAGTGGGCACACCTATGTAAACATACCCCTAAAATCTGAAGAAGCTGAGAGGCCAAAGAAAGACAAGACAAATCCAGTTTCTCAAAAGTAAACATTTAGTAGAGACTTAGGAACAGAAGCCATGTCCGTGTCTCAGGCCGGGGTGAGACAAGATGATGTATCCCTGCACCATTACCCCCTTGATCCAGAGCTTATATACGATAGTAGAGGGGTGGTTCCGAAGGGATTTGAAGGACAATTGAAGTACAATAACATTAAGGCTGTTTTAACCTAAGGCCCTTATTTATGGTAAGTATGTGCTCTTACACAAGGAACAATAGATAAACTGGAAATCTCAGAGCTTTTCCTGGAATTGGGGTTAGTCAGAAGTCAACATGGAGGAACAGCATCCAAGATGGACTTGCTTTGGACTCCACATTCCTTTATTAACTTATTTCCTGCTGGCAAGCTTGCTGATGAAATTTTTCCTACAGAGTTTTGTCTCAAAAATGGATGCCGAGAAACAATTGTGGCAGCAGAAGAATGAAGGATTCTTGATTCTGTGTTTGTGAATACATATAAAGATATATGTTCTTATACTCAAGACTTGTGTTGCAATTTCATGGGTAGTAGATTACTAGTGACTCCGTTGTTTTAATTTTTCTAGTAATTATTCTAGACTTACAGTTTTGGCTGCTCCTAAGACATTTCAACAATTTTGTTAGTGAGAGGTTACAATGTGCTAGCAGCCCTCACTCTCAGCGCCTCCTCAGCCTCCAGTCTCGGAGTCCACTCTGGTGGTGATTGAGGAGCCCTTCAGCCTGCCACTGTACTGTGGGAGCTCCTCTCTGGGCTGGCTACAGCAGGAGCCTCCTCCGTCTTCTTGCCAGGAGGTGTGGAGGGAGAGGCATGGGCGGGAACTGGGGTTGCCCCCTGCTCGTGGGCCAGTGCCAGTTCCGGCAGGCGCGGGCTCTGCAAGCCCCGCACATGGAGCAACCAGCCAGCACCGCAGGCCCAGGGCAGTGAGGGGCTTAGAACCCAGGCCAGCAGCTGCCGAGGTTGTGCGGGGTCCTCCAGCAGTGCTGGTCCGCTGGTGCTGCACTCAAATTCTTGCTGGGCCCTAGCTCCCTCCCCACAGGGTGGGGCTCGGGACCTGCAGCCAGCCATGTCTGAACTTCTCCACCTGTGGTGGGCTTCTGCGCCGCCTGAGCCTCCCCAATGGGAGCCGCCCTCTGTTCCATGGCTCTGGGTCCCATCCACAGCCCAAGGGCTGAAGAGTGCAGGCTCGGGACTGGCCAGCAGCTCTGCCTGCAGCCCTGGTGCAGGATCCAGTGGGTGAAGCCAGCTGGGCTCCTGACCTGGATGGGGACTTGGAGAACTTGTATATCTAGCTGGAGGATGGTGTGTGCACCAATCAGCACTCTGTGTCTAGCTCAGGGTTTGTAAATACACCAATCCGCACTCTCTGTCTAGCTCAAGGTTTGTAAATGCACAAATTGGGACTATGTATCTAGCTAACTCTATATCTGGCTAACTAGCTAGCTCTCTGTGACTCTGTGTCTAGCTCAAGGATTGTAAATGCACCAATCAGCACTCTGTCAAAACGGACAAATCAGTTCTCTGTAAAGTGGACCAATCAGCTCCCTGTAAAATGGACCAATCAGCAGGATGTGGGTGGGGCCAGATAAGCAGGAATAACAGCAGGCTGCTGGAACCAGCAGTGGCAACCCACTGGGGTCCCCTTCCACGCTGTGGAAGCTTTGTTCTTTTGCTCTTTGCAATAAATCTTGCTGCTGCTTACTCTTTGGGTCCACGCTGCCGTTATGAGCTGTAACACTCACCGCGAAGGTCTGCAGCTTCACTCCTGACAGTGAGACCATGAACCTACCAGAAGGAAGAAGCTCCAGACACATCTGAATGTCTGAGGGAACAAACTCCAGACACACCATTTTTAAGAACTCTAACACTCACCACCAGGGTCCGCGGCTTCATTCTTGAAGTCAGTGAGACCAAGAACCCACCAATTCTGGACACATTAGTATTTAATTATCTACATAGAAGTCCTTCTTATTCAAAATACCTAAAGTGATTCCTGTTTCTCTCACTGTACTCATACTGCTAGTTCAGGTACAACATTGTCCTATCACTCAAGATGTTTATAATGTAAAAAAAATCAGTTAGCATATACATCTTATTAGAGGTTGGTTATATTCTTATATTCTCTTTCTAATTCATTAATTTTATCAGACTGGGTAAATCCACAGGACAATAAAATTAATCCAAATACATAGAAATAGTACTCTGGTTTGCTTTGCTAGATAAATGCAAGCAACATCTTTTGCATTATAACTAGACTTAATTATTTTCAGTAATAATGAAATAATCTTGAACAATTATTTTCCTATTAGCAGTGGACTTCCAATGCAATCAAATAATAGAGCTTTTCCCAAAGTCCTCAGTATGACTCCTATTGAGTACAAGACATAGTATTTGCTTCCATTCTATCATGATAAACCCAGAGACAACTTTCATATCTCACCCTAAGGAAGATGTGTTTACATTAGAGAATAATGTACTACTTCTATCTTTCTGGTATAGAAGTAGTAGATGTGACAGCTGCCATAGATAAAGGCTTTTAATTTCAGGATTCTTCTTCTTTTGTGAAAACTTCTGTTTTTGCTTAAGAAGGATGTTCAGCTTCCTAGCCTTTTGTACTTAATTCTTGATACTTAATATTTGACTACTAAGCCAATACTATTTTGTATGTATGCAATGCATGAATGCATTCTAGGTTTTGTCACACGTGTCCTGGTTAGTTAAGAAATATGTTTGATAGCAGGGAAACAATTCCCAAAGCATACTACCTTAAGCAAGATAAAAGCTCATGTAAAATTCCAGAAGTAGGCTGTCCGGGCCTTCTATGGCAATGTTCAGTCATCATGGACCCTTCATGATTAAAGATGGAACTGTAGCCATCACATCCATATTCAAAGCAACAGAGTGAAGAAAATGGTAGTAGAAGAGGGCCTGCAGTCCCCATTTAAAGACAGATGCCATAACGGGCTACTTCTGCTTATATTCCACTAGACAAATTTTAGGTACATGGCCAGACCTAGCTGCAAGAGAGACTAGGAAATACTGTCTTTATACTGAGTGATCATATGTCTAGATAGATATCTACTGCTGATAAATAAGGGAAGAATACTTACTAGTGAGACGTTAACAGTATCTGTTCTACCTTATGAAAGAGATAATTCTAATCTTGTAAAAACTCTATAAACTACAACATGATTCACTTTTTAGGCTAGCATAAATTTTTACAACCCAAAACAGGCATGGACAAAATAAGAAAATATAATATAGACCAATCTAGTAAAATGTGCTCAAATTAAAAAATGCTAAATAAAACACACACACACACACACACACACGTACCAGCAGTGTGCTTATTTTTGAAATTTTTATTGGAGGTGGTTCATCCAGAGAAAACAGAACATTTCTTAATAAAAAAGACAGCTTTAATAGATGAAAGAACAGAAAAAAATGGTAATTTTCACAGGTAGAAAAAAACACATTAACAAAAATTCAAAGGGTATTTAGTCAATCATTCAACATCTACATATTTGAGACTTACTATGTATCAGGCAGTTACAATTTCAGGAACTGGGGATATGATGATAAATTTTTTAAAAATCTTGCTCTTATAAAGCATACATTCCAGCAAAAATATATCATAAGAAATTAATTATAAAGGACGATTGCTTAACCTGAAAAAGGGTATCTATCAAAAGCAGGTTAGTTATAATACTTGATGGTGACACTTTGCAGGCTTTCTCACCAAACATATAAATAAGTGTGAACGCTTTATATCACTGCTATTTTACACATTATTTGAGAGGCCGTGGCAATTACAATAAAGAAAAAAATGACTTGGAGAGAGAACTTTTAGAAAAAAAACAGATTAAAGACACTTGTCCTCTTATGAAATTGAGACAGAAGATTTGTATGGGAAAACTAAAGCAACATGATTATCTCTAAATATTTTCAAGTAAAATTTACTACATAGTATGAACAAATGAACACCTCAGAAAGAGTCCTTTCAAGTTAGTAAAGATATAATGCGCTATTTAGAATGTGATACTAATACAATGGAGGCTTTTTATGAAAAAATTACTTTAGATATTTTCCTTATGCAAATAGAAACTAGTAATCTTAAATAAGAAGGTCAAATCTTTGAAACTAATAAAAAATAAGGAGACTACATTATGCCTTTAATAAAAAGGTAGGAAAAAGCACAACTAATTAAACTGAGAAAAAAATTAATTTGAATACACTAATTTTAATTGTTTTTCACAAAATATCACCATCAGTGAAGTGAAATTACAAATCTCAGAATCAGACAATTTGTTTTTACCATATATCCAAAGTCAGCAAACAAATAAAAAAGCAAACAATTCAACATATTAATAATAAAATTTACTCAAAACATAAAGCTTTATATAATATACACTCAGTTCTGTAAATAATTAGGAAAATGCAAACCAAAATAATCTTGACTAATAATTTAACATACTTCAGATTAGCAATCTTTATAAAGTGTGTTATAAAAGTATTTTAGATATGATTGAATAATTCTGGTGTAATTCAGAATTTGTACAAATTTGTTGGATAGAAAACTGGAAGTTGATAATGCTAGAATATAATGACCCTAGTAATCACTTCTGAGCCAGGACCCTAGAAAAATCCTCACTCATTTGCCCAAACATAACATATAGAGGTATGACCATTGGAGCCTTGTTTGCAAAATCAAAAGTTATAACTAACTTAGTTACTACAAGTAAATTGATGAATAAAGTGGATATTTTACAACAAATCATATATAAAATGTAAGTGATTTATAAAGTCTGTCAGAATAAATACATACCAAAAGCATGATATTGAAAGAAAAATTACACTATGGAATAATAAATATTATCCAAAATGCAGTGCATTCTTTTTAAAAATATTCTTATGTAGAAATAATATGAAGACATGCAAAAATACTAAATATTAAATATACTGTAATGATTAGATGAAGAAAGAAAAGAGAAGAGAATAAAGTTTGATTGTTTTTATTATCTTGAAGTATTAACAAAACTAGAAAAGAAAATATTGGATATCCTGGTTATTTTCCCTTCATTTGAAGGTTATTTTAATGAAGATGATTTCAGCAGAAAACAATAATTACAGTTTTAAGATAGCCAATTAGTTACTATGCATTTGCTGTGATGTTAAGGTCTCTAAAAGCAATAAACACTTGCTTCCAGTTAATTTTAAAGCCCTTTGGTTCATTGTTACTATTTAATTTCCAAAGTAATTTCCGTGCTAATTAAAACCTTTAGTACCTGCACTGAAGGATCCTATCAAAAGCAACTTAATTTTTTATGAATCTGAAAAAATAAATCTAGCCTTAGAAAATTTGAAGTAACAAAATGTAGTAACAGGGAAAGTGTTGCATTACAGGGTTGAGAATGGTGCTCTCATAAGCCACAAGCCACTTCCTCACTTAACCTTTCCCCTCAGGTACAATTAATTATTAAAAATTTATTGAACAACATGTAAATTTAGAAGAGCAAATGTTTGCAAATAAGTCTTCATTCTCTATTCTTATTTTCCACACAATTTTGAGCCTTCATAAAAGGAAATTTTTATGGTCGGCTACAGTCTCCAGATTGAAAAGAGGTGAAAAGATTTGTATCTGAAACTATTCATTCAACAGTTTTGAGCACCTAATAGATGCATATATTGTGCTGCAATTTGAGGCTACAAACAGGTGAAAAAGTGTGGTTCCTGCCTTCAGAAGTTCAGTTAAGTTTAATTTGTTTAGCTGATGATAATATCAGAATAATAAAATAAATGTATGCATTGGAAAATAATCTATTCTGTGACTACTACATCAAGAGCATCCAATAAAGCCAATGTAACATTGTGATTAAAAATGTCAGTGTTGGACTCTGCTGCACACTACCTACGTGACCTTGAAAAATTATGTAACTTCTTTAAACCTTGATTTCCTCATTGGTAAATAAAACTAATAATATTTCATTGAATTGCTGTTTGGAAGAAATTACGTTACTGCACATAGTGAAATGTTTGAAACCAGTGTGACTTTGCTAATTATATTGTTACTAGTTTCTCACTTCAAAATGTTATGATGCCAGCAAAACTATTTAATAAATTGATTATTTTCCATGCAACACATTATAGATTGACTATTGAAATGAAAGTTCACTTTATAAATAACTTAATTACCTTTAATTGTGAACAAAATGCTCAGCTAATATATGCAGCTTATTTTCACAATGTGATCCTTATGAATGAAATGCATTTTGAATTAATATTAAAGCCAACTCTGAGCCAACTTCAGTTTTGAAATATTTTGTGCAAAATATGTCACATATATAGACACATTCGGTTCTGGTTTTTACGTTGAAGTAAAAGAAGATCAAAGAAGGTTAATAATACAGAGAAATGATCATTTTAAGGTGCTCTACAGAAGGAATATAGTTGAATTTTGACAAAAATAATATGAATTATAGGCACAAACATTTGTGTTAATAAAATCCTTGATTAACCATCTTGAGTCAATAGCATATGAGCATTTATATAAGATAATAGAATAAGAAAAATACTTGAATAAAAGAAGTAATAAAGTTATAAATCACTGAAAGACAAGAAAAGATTCTCAAACTGTGAGATAGAATATTAATTACTAAGAATGTCATCAGTTTTAGAAGAGATCATTCAAATGTCTCTGCTATACAGCATTCTGCATACTCTTTTGTGTAATACAGTAGTTCCGCCTTATTCATGCGGGATATGTTTCAAAACCCCCACGAGATGCCTGAAACCACAAAAAGTACTAAGTCATGTAAACGATATATATTTTCCTATACATACATACTATGTATTGTGGATATGCTGGGTAGAGCGATGGTCCAGATCCCAGGCAGGAAGGAGTTGGACAGCAAAAGATTTTATCATACTACTCAGAATTGTGCTCAATTTAAAGCTTTTAAAATATTCATATTTGGAATTTTTCATTCAGTATTTTTGAACCATGGTTGGCCACAGGCAGCCGAAACTGCAAAAAAGATGAGAAGAGACTACACTACTTATATCTGCTCTTTTAATTTATTTTTTATTTTATTTTATCTATTTTTTTGAGACTGAGTTTTGCTCTTGTTTCCCAGGCTGGAGTGCAGAGGTACAATTTCTGCTCACTGCAACCTCCGCCTCACAGGTTCAAGCCATTCTCCTGCCTCTGCCTCCTGAGTAGCTGGGATTACAGGCACCAACCACCATGCCTAGATAACTTTTTGTATTTTTAGTAGAGACGGACTTTCATCATGTTGGCCAGGCTGGTCTCGAACTCCTGACCTCAGGTGATCCACCCGCCTTGTCCTCCCAAAATACAGGGATTACAGGCATGAACCACTATCTATGTCCAGCCATAGCTACCCTTATAAATCCTGAAGACATGGACAGTATAGACAAACTTACAAGGTTTTGTGAGTTTAGTTCCAGACAAATGAAATAAAGATAATCATACAATTTTTTTGGTTTCCCCATGTATGTAAAAATTACGTTTAAGCTATACTATAATCTAAGTGTACAATAGCATTATATCTAAAAAAGAATGTACATATCTTAATTTAAAAATACTTTATTGCCAAAAAATACTAACGATTGTCTGAACCTTCAGCAAGTCATAATCTTTTTGCTGGTGGAGTGTCTTACCCTGATGTTGATGGCTGCTGACTGAATAGCATTGTTGTTGCTGAAGATTGGGATGGCTGCAGTATTTTCTCAGAATAAGATAAGAATGAATTTTGTGCATTGATTGACTCTTCCTTTCCTGAAATATTTCTCTGCATCATGTGATGCTGATTGATAAGATTCTACGCACAGTAGAATCTCTTTCAAAATTGGAGTCAGTCCTCTCAAACCCTGCTGCTGCTTTATCAGCTTAGTTTATATAATCTTTATAACCTTTGTTGTTGTTATTTCAAGAATGTTCACAGCATTTTTTACCAGGAGCAGTTTTCACCTCAAGAAACCACTTTCTTTGCTCATCCGTAAGAAGCAACTCCTCATCCATTAAAGTTTTATCATGAGAATGCAGCAATTCAGTCACATCTTCAGGATGCACTTTAAATTGTCTATTTTCAGAACCTGTGCAGTTACTTTCCACACTGATGTCTTTAACCTCCTAAAGTCATATGTGAGGACTGGAATCAACTCCTTCCAAATTCCTGTTACTGTTAATATTTTGATATCCTCTCATTAAACACAAATATTATAACATCTAGAATGATGAATACTTTTCAGAAGGTTTTTAATTTATTTTGCCTAGATCTGTCAGATGAATCATTATTTATATCAGCTATAACCTTACAAAATATATTTCTTAAATAATAAGACTCAAAAGTCAAATTTCTCCTTGATCCTTGGGATGTGAACGAACATTGTGTTAGCAGGCATGAAAATGACACTAATCTCCTTGAATAGCTCTACTAGAGCTCTTGGGTGATGATCAGGTGCATTGTCAATAAGAAATAATGTTTTGAAGGGAATCATTTTGCTGAGCAGTAGTGTTACAGGACAAACAGATTTGTATGGCTGCTACACTGTAACAGAGCAATACACTGAGACAGCAAAGTTTGCAGCAGAGAAAGAGTTTATGCTTACAGGGCAGCTGAGTGAGGAGATAGGAGACCACAAAATTCATTTCCCTAAGGAGTTCTGGATTGAGGTTTTATGAGGATTTTGGTGGACAAGGAGATGTAAAATTTGGGTCATTGACTGGTCAGGTGAAGAGGGAGGAAATCATCAAGATATGAAAATTCTTTGCATTCTTTGGTGAGTCAACTGCTGATGGGATCCATCAGACCACCTGACATCAGTAGTTTCATAATGATGCAAGGCCTGAAAGAATATCTCAAATGGAAAACATAAGTTTCACAATGTTCAAGTTGTCATCTATAGAACAGTTTAGGGGATCTATAGTCTTGTGACACGGTTTATGCGATTCCGGGGCAATAAACAATGAACAACTACAAGGAAGCAGGTCAGAGAACAAGTTGACCTACTAATTAATGCCTAATATGCTGTGAACTTGGTAAGTTTTTTGTTTCCCTCCTCCCTTTTTCTCTGATTAATTTTGTCAACTTTATAAGAATGATTTCAGTAGGTTTCAATATTGTGCTTAAAATATCCAGTAAAAACTGCTGTGAACAGATGTGTTCTCATCCAGTCTTTGTTGTTGCATTTAAAGAACACAGACAGTAGATTCAGCATAGTTCCTAAGGGCCCAATAATTTTTAGAATGGTGAATGACCATTGCCTTCAACTTAAAGTCAGTAGTTATTTTAGCCCTTAACAAAAAGGTCAGCCAGTTTTTGAAGCTTTGAAGCCAGGCATTGGCTTCTCCTGGCAAGCTATGAATGTCCCAATGGCATCTTCTTCCAATACAAGTCTGTTTATTATACACTGAACATATGATGTGATTGTTGTTGTTATTTTATAGTGTAGCCACCTTAATCAGTTATGTTGGCTACATTTTCTGGATATCTTGTATCTTCTGTATCATCACTTATTGCTTAAAGTAATACTTTTATGTTATGGAAATGACTTACTTTCTTAAACATTATTAACCAGCTTCTCTTTGAGGTTTTCATCTGCAGCTTTCTCTTTTTTTCTCAGCCTTCTTTTTGCTTTGGCTTTATGAATGATGTGGCCACTTTGATTTTCTATCCAGACCAGTAAAACTTCCTTCATATCAGCAAAAAGGCTCTTTCCCTTTATCATTTGTGTGTTCATGAGAGAAGCATTTTTAATTTACTTTAAGAGTTTTTTATGCATTCAAAACATTGTTAACTCTTTGGAGCAAGAGCCTTAGTTTTGGACCTGTCTTGGCTTTCAACATGCCTTCTTCACTGAAATTAATCATTTTTAGCTTTTGATATTAACTGAGAAACATGAGAATCGTCCATTCACTTGAACACTTAGAGTTCACTGTAATGTCTAATTTCAGTATATTGTGTCTCAGGAATCAGGAAGGCCTGAGAATGGGGAAAGAGATGAAGGAATGGCCAATAGGTAGGGCAGTCAGAACATACAAAAAATTTATGAAGTTCACCATCTGTATTAACCTCATGCAGCTAATAAAGACATACCTGAGACTGGGTAACTTATAAAGGAAAGAGGTTTAACTGAGTCACAGTTCAGCATGGCTGAAGAGGCCTCAGGAAACATACAATCATGGTAGAAGGGGAAGCAAACATGTTTATCTTTACATGGTGTCAGGAAGGAGAAGTCCAGAACAAAGCAGGGCAAAAGCACATTATGAAGCCTTCAGATCTCATGAGAACTTACTTTCACAAGAACAGCATGGAGGTAACTGCCTCCATAATTCAATTACCCCCCACCAGGTCCCTCCCACAACACATGGGGATTATGAGAACTACAGTTCAAGATGAGATTTGGGTGAGGACACACCCAACCCATATCATTCTGTCTCTGGCCCTTCTCAAAAGTCCTGTCCTCACAACTCAAAACACAATCATGCCCTTCCAACAGTCCCCAAAGTTTTAACTCATTCCAGCATTAATTCAAAAGTCCAGCTCCAAAGTCTCATCTGAAACAAGGCAAGTCCCTTCCACCTACGACCCTGTAAAGTCAAGAGCAAGTTAGTTGCTTCCTAGATACAATGAGGGTACAAGTATTGGGTAAATACATCCATTCTAAATGGGAGAAATTGGCCAAAACCAAGGGCTTACAGGATCCAGGCAAGTCCAAAATCCAATAGGGCAGTCATTAAACTTTAAGGTTTTAAAATGATCTCCTTTGACTTCATGTCTCACATCCAGATCACACTGATGCAAGAGGTGGGCTTCCACAGCCTTGGGCAGCTCTGTCCTTGTAATTTTGCAAGGTACAGCCCCACTCCCAGCTGCTATCATGGGCTAGTGTTGAGTGTCTGTGGCTTTTCCAGGCACACAGTGAAAGTTACTGATGGATCTACCATTATAAGCTTTGGAGGATAGTGGCCCTCTCCTCACAGCTCTACTAGGCAGTGTCCCAGTGGAGACTGTGTTTGGGGGCTCCAACCCTATATTTCCCTTCTGCACTGCCCTAGCAGAGGTTATTCATGAGGGCTTTGTCCCTGCAGAATACCTCTGCCTGGACTTTTAGGTGTTTCCATACCTCCTCTGAAATCTAGGTATAGGTTTCTAAATCTCAATTCTTGTACATCACATGGAAGCTGCCAAGGCTTGCGGCTTGCACCCTATGAAGCCACGGCCTCAACTATACCTTGGTCCCTGTTAGCCATGGCTGGAGTGGCTGGGACACAGGGCATCAAGTCCCTAGGCCACAAACAACAGAGGCACCCTGGGCCCAGTCCATGAAACAATTTGTTCCTCCTAGGCCTCTAGGCTTGTCAAGGGAGGAGCTGCTGCAAAGGCCTCTGATATGCTATGAAGACATTTTCTTCATTGTCTTGATGATTAATATTTGACTTCTTTTTACTTATGTGATTTTCTGCAGCAGGCTTGAATTTCATCTCAGAAAATGTGTTTTTCTTTTTTATTGCATCACCAGTTTGCAAATCTTCCAAACTTTTATGCTCTGTTTCCTCTTGAATGCCTTGTCACTTAGAAATATCTTCCACTAGATACCCTGTATCATCTCTCTCAAGTTCAAGGTACTACAGTTCTCTAAGGTAGGGGCAAAACGCCACCAGTCTCTTTGCTAAAGCATAACAAATGGCACCTTTGCTCTAGTTCCCAGCGAGTTCCTCATCTCCATCTGTGACCACCTCAGCTTGAATTTCACAGTCCATAGCACTATCAACATTTTGGTCAAAACTGTTCAACAAGTCTCTAGGAAGTTGCAAACTTTCTCACATCTTCTTGTCTTCTGAGTCCTCCAAGTCTCTAGGAAGTTCCAAACTTTCCCACACTTTTCTGTCTTCTTCTAAGTCATCCAAACTATTCCAGCCTCTGCCTGTTACCCAGTTCCAAAGTTGCTTCTACATTTTCAGGTATATTTACAGCAGTGCCCCACTACCTGGTAGCAATTTACTGTATTAGTGTGTTCTCATGCTGCTAGTAAAGACATACCTGAGACTGGGTAACTTATAAAGGAAAGAGGTTTAATTGACTCACAGGTCAGCATGGCTTGTAGAGGCCTCAGGAAACTTACAATCACGGTGGACAGGGAAGCAAACACATTTTTCTTCACATGGTGGCAGGAAGGAGAAGTGCAGAGTGAAGTGAGGGAAAAGATCCTTATAAAACCATCAGATCTCCTGAAAACTCTCACTTACTATCATGTGAATAGCACAGAGGTAACCAACCCCACGATTCGATTACCGCTCACTAGGTACCTCCCATGACACATGAGGATTATGGGAACTACAGTTGAAGATGAGATTTGGAAGAGGACACAGCCAAACCATATGACTATCTTATATGGGTATGGATTGTGGCACCCCAAAACAATTATAATAGTAGTATCAAAGTACTTTTATATCTGTTACCAATCACCATATCGGATATAAAAATAATGAAAAGGTTTGAAATATTGCAAAGGTTACCAAAAGGTGACACAGAGACAAAAAGTAAGCACATGCTGTTTTTTTTTTAAAAAAAAAATAGTGCCAATAGATTTGCTTGACACAGGTTTGTCACAAGACTTTGAATTGTTAAAATGAAGTATGTGTGAAGTATAAAACTCAGCACAATAAAAAAAGATATGCCTGTATATTCATGTATTTACCCATTTGAGATTTCAATAAAAGTTTCTAAATGTCCACTTGGTGCCTGACACACTGATTGAAGACTTAATGTGTTCTTAGAGTTTTGAAAAATAACTGCTAGAGTTCTGGTAGATACCCAGAAAATGTTTGTGATTTACCAACAAATGAATGACGGGTATGTGCACTAGGTTTATACTGGGAGAAAAAAATTCCCAACACTGCCACATTAGATAAACTAGTCAAAATTGGTTTAGAATAGGAAGTTGAAAAATAAATCATAGTAACTAAATTACACCAGTTAAAATATATATATTTTTTAAAATCATAAAATATAAAATAGTATACATGTTAAAAAGATGAAATACATTTTTAAAGTTTTTGTCTATTATAAATGAAGCTTCACTGAATATTTGTGTATAAGTTTTGCTTTAAGTTTTTACTTCTTATGGGATGTTACCTTGTAGTGTATTTGCTGGGTAATATGACAACTCTATATTTAACATTTTGAGGAACTGCCAAACTGTTTTTCAAAGCATCTATGCCATTTTATTTTCTAATCTGCAATGTATAAGGTTTCCAATTTATCCATGTCTTCATCAAAACTTGTGAACATCTGATTTGTTTTCTTTAAACCATTTTGAGGGGTCTGAACAAGTATCAAATTCTAGCTGTAATTTACATTTCTCAAATTTCCATCAACTGATGAATGAGTAAACAAAATACGATATATCTATAAAATGGAAAATTATCCGTCAATAAAAAAGAAATGAGCCCTATATATGCTACAACATGAATGAACTTCAAAGGTATTACACAAAATGGAAGAAGGAAGTCACAGAAGGCTATATATTATACAAATCTATTTATATAAAATGCCTAGAACAAGCAAATCTAGGTTGACAAAAAAGTCAGTTCATGGTTACCTAGGGTTGAGGCAAGGGATAGGTGGTGATGGTAGGATATAGGGACTGGCTGCTAAGGGGTATAAGATCTGTTTCTAGGATGGTGAAATGTCCTCAAATTAGAATATGATGATAGCTGCATAACTGTAAATATACTAAAAACATTCAACTGTATATTTTTAGATGATAAGCCTTATTCATATAAGTTAAATACTAACAAAGCTTATAAAAATAACTTTAGAATTTTAATAAAATTTCAATAAAAACAAAAAATTATTTAAATTAAATATCACAAATTATTTCAATTTTATTTTTGTGGTTACCATAATATGTATCTTCTAGCTTTCTGAATAATCCATTTATTTATTAAATAAATATGAATTTGCTAATTAAACATTCCAGGGACTACGTTATACGTTAGCATAATAACGGTAAAATGTATTTTAAAATTTTTTTTGTCTTTATGCATCTTAAAAATTGTTAACAGCTCAAAAAATGCCACTGATTTTTATTTTGTTAAGCAAAAAAAAAAAAAAAAACCCAAAAAAAAAACCCTTTCTTGAAAGGAACTTGTATGTACATGTAAAGGAAAGGATGTTCTTACCGAATCAAGGGAGCCCTATCTATTCAACTTGTTCCAAGCCACCTTCTTTCTGGTCTGTGAGAAATCCTTCTGCAAATTTATGATGCAGGTGAAAATTAGTACATTTAAATATAGTTTGTGGTGCAGTCTTATCTAAACTTTTATAATATCCCAAAGAGAATGCTATTATAATTATAAATAATAATCTTCATAGTTATTCAATTTATTATCAGATTTGGCATTTAAATCTAATTTGGGACTTTTGCTAATATCAAATTAAGTAGTTGTAAGAGAAACTTTAAAAACGTAGAGCAATAATTTAAAAGTCTTCTGACAAGTTTGGATAGCTTTATAGTGCAATGATGAAATACTAATCAGGATTCAGAAGAAGATGAAACTTAGAGATATAATATTTGAATTTGGGGGCACTTTTTACTACACACATTTCAGATTCCTGAAGAATCAAAAGAGAACAGAAGAGTTGAGCGGAGCTTTCAAAAATAACATGGATGTAGGAGAATACCAAACGGAGAAAGTCCTAATAACTTCTATCCACTATTCCCTCCTACCTGCTCCCACACACACATTCACATTCACAAAATTTGTGTTTTAACTCTAAAAATTTATATTCTGAAAGTGAGGGTGAGCTGGAAATGAACTAGCTTGCAGAAAGTGAACCTGAGTTTTAAACCTATTTAAATTTGTAATTGCATTAAGTTGATTCAATACCTCTAGAGTCCTTAGATGACTGCCAGAAAGCAAACATAAATCTGCTTTAGAGAAAAAGAATTTTGTCTTAGGTTCCAAAATATCTATACATTCACTTAATTTAAAATAACTGTTTGTTCTCTTTAAGGAAATGAGCAATTAGTTTAAGATTTTCTTCAGTAAACTAGAATTTATGCTACATAACCAAATGTATATTTTAGAAGCAAAAAATACTTTAAAACAAGGACTCAATGGAGATGATATAACAAGAGGGCAGAGTAGGAGTTCCCAGACTTCATTTATCCCAAAAGAACAATTGGACAGCAATCCATAAATGAAAATAACTCTGGAAGAGCTCGAGAGGCCAGTTTAGATGTTTTAGCAATAAAGTGAAATAAAAAAAAATGCACAAAAGTGTAGAAGGAACAGTTTTATTTTACCTGTGTCATCCTACCCACCAGGCCAGCACTGCACAGCATGGAGAGAGAATTCCTAGGCCTTCAAGTTCCTTTTGCAGTGGAAAAGAGAGCAGAGTGAACAAGTAGCTTTTCCAATCTTTCGGGCCACTGCCTGAATGATCAGCTTCATTTTCACCTTGCCCAGATTTCTAAGGAGACTGGCATAGCTGAGACATCTGGAGATGACTTCAGAAAAAAAGGACAAAGGCTATCAGTATCAACCACATGGCAGTAGCCAGCATGGTCCCAGGGGCTTGCTCTGCGCAAGACTTGAATAACCTTCTCTCCTATTGAACACCTCAATAGCTGTCAAAGCTGTCAGGCACTCCAGCACCTTTAATTACTGACTACTGACAACCCAGCAGTGTTCAATGTTTTGGATCCCAGATGCTTTCTCTATAGAGAACCCCAGCATATTCACCACCAAAGAAATCAACAGTCAGAACAGCAATAGTGGACCCATTGCAGCTTTTGCCACTCATGGCTCTACAATTGTTTGCCTTTGTAGCCTCCAGCAGTTTGAGTCACCACTACTATGCTTCTAGCCTCCCTAAATCCACCCCAGCTGCTGCCACCATGAGTGCTCTGGCTCAGGGACACAGTGCAGGTACCGCATGCATGCCTGCAAACAGTTTCTGGCTCCCGTCATCATGAGTCCTGTTTTCTACTATCATTTATGTGCCTGAAGCTTACCCCTGAGACTGGGCTTACAAACACTGCCAGCTTTGGTCCCTGCAGCTGTCACATACCCGTAGCCACCTGACCCTCATAACCAACCTCACCACCCTACACATGCCCACAGCTAGTCCCTACAGCTGCACACATTCCCATTGTCACTCCGGCCCCCACAGCTACACACATGTATTAGTTTGTTTTCATGCTGCTGACAGACATACCCAAGACTAGGCAATTTACAAAAGAAAGAGATTTATTGGACTTATAGTTCCACATGGATGGGAAGGCCTCATGATAATGGCAGAAGGTGAAAATCATGTCTCACTTGGTGGCAGACAAGAGAAGAGAGTTTGTGCAGGGGAACTCCCCTTTTTAAAATCATCAGATCTCACGAGACTTATTCACTGTCACGAGAACAACGCCAAAAAGACCCACCCCAATAATCCAATTACCTCCCACTGGGTTCCTCCCATGACATGTAGGACTTTGGGGCGTTGCAATTCAAGATGAGATTTGGGTGTGGACAAAGCCAAACCATATCAGCACACAAACAGCCAGTAGACCATTTGGTACTTGCCCCAATGACTGTGCTTGCAACCATGGATGTGCACACTGTCACGTCAGATCCCACAGCTGTTCATGTACACAAGGCTAGCCTGACACTTTTGTTGGCCTGTAGCTGTCCTTTACAATTGTGTACGTGCATGCCAGCAGCTCTGATATCTACAGCTATATGCATACAGACTGCTGACCTCCAATGCCATGTATGTGCCTGGGGTTGGACCTGGCTTCTGCCTGTGGTCTTAGCCATGCCGCCATAAACATACGTACAACTGGGCTCTGATGTCATGCACATACCTATAGCCAGTCCCTGCACCCAAGTGCATGGATAACACTAGCCATAACCCTACAGATGCCTGCCCCAGGCACTTAGCAGTGAACCTGGAGGCACTGCTAAGGACACCAACAGTTCTTGAAGCCACTGTAGAACTATCGAAGCTCTTGCCACCAAAGATCACACAGCTGTCAATGCCACAAACATCAGCTTCATAAGCTATTGAGACACCAAGGTTCCTTCTGTTGTGGAGCTTCTACACTTCGCCACACTAGAATTAGTGTCACAGCATGCTCCAGTGTCCCCCTCCTTCTTGCAGTTAAAAGTCCTCTCTTAAAAAAAAAAAAAAAAAAAAAATTGAGATAGGGTCTTGCTTTGTCATTCAGTCTAGAATGCAGTGGCATGATCACAGCCTACTGCAGCCTTGACCTCCCAGGCTCAAGAGATACTTCCACCTCAGTCTCCTGGATAGCTTGGACTAAAAGTGCATGCAACCATGCCCAGCTAATTTTATTTTCTGAAGAGAAGATGTTTCACTGTGTTGCTGTGGTTTGTCTAAAAATTTTGTGCTCACACAATCCTCTTATCTTGTCCTCTCAAACTACTGAGATTATAGGTGTGAGCCACTGTGTCTGGCCAAGTCTTTCACTGAAGCTTGTTTATAAAGTCTATAAGAGGTTACTGCTTCTTTAAATGTACAGACACTTATGCAAGACTATAAGGATCATAAAGAACAAGGAAAACATGACACTGGTAAAGGCATAAAATCAAGTTCAGTTATGGACCAGAAAGAACTACAGATCCATGAAACAGCTTTACCATTTTGTAATAATTTATTTACTTGTTTCTTTTCCGTACCTGATAATAACTTTTTTTGGAAGCAGAAAATTGTCATTTTTGCATTTTTATTTCAATTACTAGATTTTGTCATTTGTAACTAATAAGAACTTGAATAGTTTTAAGATACTTGTCATAATTTTAGAAATTTATAGCTTGTTTTATTCCCAGCGATTCCACTGATGTTGTTTAGTTTCTGTCCATGAGACTGCATCAGTTAAAGAGGGGTGCTATAGGAAAAAACAAATGAGTCTCAATAGCCATGTTGAGCTGGATACAGAATCACCCAGAAGATGTGCTGTGTATATACAAAGCCATAATTAAAAGGAAACACTGAACAACCACCACGATGAAAAAGACTACACCAAAACAATTACCAAACCAACCAACCAACACCAACAACACTAGTGACAACATCCACAGTCTTTCTTATTCCAACTCTATCCAGGAAGTTAAAGCCAGAGTGACAGACATCAACATTTAAACTGCAGGACTGAAACAAGATCTTATTTGAGATAGATGGGAAAATAGGTAGCCTTGACAGAAGGAAAGAATGAAAGTGTTACAAAGCATTTAATATTTGCTCATTGAGCACTCAAGATTTTAGCATCCAAAAACTAGAAATATTCCTGCCTTTTAGAGAGAGTAGGAAAGACTCCCTGAGTGGGCAAACTTAGCCTGACTGCACATTTCTGAGCCAGCCAAAAAACTGGTGGGCTAACAATCACAGTTTCTCTCCACTCATTCGACAGATGAATTCTAGCTTCCCTTTGTTCTTGACAAATACAATGGTGATAAAAGTTTTAACTAAGAATATGAGACAAAACAAGGTAAACCAAATAAAATATCAATAGAGTTAAAAGAGAGTGTTTTTTCAGTAATTAAACATGGTGTAGTTACTGTCTTAATATATCAAACATGTAATAAACATTCATGTCTCAGAATGAATAATTATTTATGGAATTGCCATTTTAACACCTAAATTTTTTTTCTTTTCTTCCTTTTTTTTTTTTTTTTTTTTTTTTTTTTTTGAGACAGGGTCTCACTCTGTCACCCAGGCTGGAGTGTAGTGGCGCAATCTCGGCTCACTGCAACCTCCACCTCCTGGGTGCAAGCGATTCTCCTGCCTTGGCCTCCTGAGTAGCTGGGATTACTGGCGAGCGCCAACACACCCGGCTAATTTTTGTACTTTTAGTAGAGACGGGGTTTCACCATGTTGGTCAGGGTGGTCTCGAACGCCTGATCTCGTGATCCACCCGCCTCAGCCTCCCTAAGTGCTGGGATTACAGGCTTGAGCCACTGAGCCCAGCCATACAACTAAAACTTTTTTAACTTTTTGTGTCACCCCCTTTTCTTCTCTTCCAGTTTTTCTTTCTCCGTAATTCAGGGCAGTTATTCACTTGTTTCAAGTCTACTGTTACTACTTTTCATTTTAAACTAATCTACTGATAAAAACATTCAATGAGTTTTATCCACATATTTAACAAACATTTGCTGTATTGATTTAATATATTTACAATATTAAGTTATGCTACCAAAAAAAAAAAAAAACTATTTCAAACTGCTGGACATTCATTTTTCTCTTCTCTCAAAAGGCAAGATCATTTATTTTCCTAAACCAAGAAGATATGAGGGCTTGTTTTCTTGCTGAGTTGTGGCCTTATGAAGTCTACTGCCAGTTAGCCATTTTGGCAACTACAATATTTTTACTTTGCCTGTCCCCAGATTTATTAAGGTATAATTGACAATTAAAAATTGTATATATTTACCATGTATAGCATATTTTGGCATATGTGTATGTATTAGCTATATCATTAATGTATCTATAACCTTATAAACTTATTATTTTTTGTGGTGAGAACATTTAAGATCCACACTCTAGCAATTTTCAACTATACATTATGTTATTATTATTATTATAGTTACCATGCTATACCATAGAATTCCAGAACTTATTTATCCTGTCTAACTGAAATTTTGTACCTTTTCTCCAATATCATTCCATTTCCTGCAACCCCCAACCTGGCCCCAGCCTTGCTTCTATGAGTTCAACATTTTTTAGATTCTACATATAAGTGACATCATGCAGTATTTATCTTTCTGTGCCTGATTAATTTAACTTAGTATAATGTCTTTCAAGTTCCTCCATGTTGTTGCGAATGGCAGGATTTACTTCTTTCTAAGACTAAATAGTATTACATCGTGTTGTGTATGTGGCAGGCCAAATCACCCTAATGTAGGCTTCAATAACAATTGCTTTGGCACTGACTGAGTGGTTAAGTTAAATATTAAAAGCAGAAAGAGCCAGTGCCCTTATACAAAGGCTGGACTGTAACAAAAGCCCAGAAGAGGTTTGCCTAGGCCTTTCCGGGGCCTAAAAGCATGACCACGTAATGAAATTCTTAATGGGGTCTGTTCAGGATTAAACAAGTTTTATTGGGCATTTGGAGAAACACCCAAGGCCTCCACAAACAAGTTTATTCTGAAGGAATTCCCCAAACATCCATTATTTAGCAGGAGACAATGTAAGTGTAATCACCCTAGCACCTGGACCCATTTAGATTGAGTAAGTTTATTGAGGCTCTAGAGGAAGGGCTTCAGGACTCAGACATTAGTTATAGATTAAAATAAGTTAATCACTTATGTCTTTAGAATAATGCACACTTACATGTAGACATATAACTTAGAACATATATAGGCTCTGAAAACTTCGTAATTTTGAGTTGATCTGGTGATATTTTCCAGGTCTTCTCCCAGTAATTGGTTATAGAAATAAAAACTCTCTTCCTCCCCAGTTCATCTGCCTCTCTTTATTGGGCCACAAGAAATAGTAGCCTGACCCTCAGTTTGGTCCGAGAATATACATAGCACAATTTATTTATCCATTCATTCATCAATGAATACTTAGATTGATTTCAAATCAACCTAAGTTGACAAATTAATAAGTTATGTTGATATCAACCTAAGTAGATAGGTTCATAAGTTGATTCTGTATCTTGGCTATTGTGACTAATGCTGCAACATACATGGAAGGGCAGAAGTCTCATTGACATACTGATTTTATGTTCTTTGAATATTTATGCAGAAATGGGATTGCTGAATCATATATCAGTTCTATTGTTAATATTTTGAGGAATATCCATACTGTTTTTCATAGTGACTTCCCCATTTTATATTTTCACTAATGGTGTGCAAGGGTTTCTTGTTCTGTATATCATCCCCAACACTTACTGTTTGTCTTTTTATAGTAGACATTCCAACACTAGTGAAAAGGTATATCATTATGGTTAGTTTTAATTTGCATTTTCCTGATGATTTTTGATGTTGGGCATTTTTAATACATTTTTTGGCCATTTGTATGTCTTGAGAAAGGTATATTCTAGTACTTTGCCCATTTTTAAATCAGGTTATTTATTTTGGTGCTACTGAGTTATTTGAGTTACTTACACGTTTTGGATATTGACCTTATATCAAATATATGATTTGCAAATATTTTCTCACATTTCATAAGTTATCTCTTCACTCTGTTGATTATTTCCTTTGCTGTGCAGAAGCTAGTTATTTAAGATTGTTCTTCTTTCATAATGTAAGCATTTTAAATTATAAATGTCTCTCTTTGAATGCTTTTGCTTCATCTCAAAACTTTTGGTATACTGTGTTTCCATTTTCATTAGTCTCAACACATTTTTTTAAATTTTTCTTTTAATTTTTGACCCGTTGATTGTTCAAAAATGTATTGTTTAATTTTCATACAATTGTACATTTTTCAAAATCCCTCTTATTGATTTCTAGTTTCATAGCATTGTGGTCAGATAAGATAACTTATATGATTTTCATCTTCTTAAATTTGTTAAGACTTGTTTTGTGATCTAACATATCATCTACCTTGGAGAATATTGTATGTGCTTGAGAAGAAATGTGTATTCTGCTGGTGTTGGAAGAAATGTTCTGTAATTGTGTGTAACATCCATTTGGTCTAAAATATAGTTCACATCCAAAGTTTTCTTATTGATTTTCTGCCTCATTGATCAACTCATTGTTAAAAGTGGAGTATAGAATCCCCCCTACGATTATTATATTGTTGTCTGTTTCTCCCCTCATGTCGGTTAATATTTACTTTACACACTTAGGTACTCTAATGTTGGGTGTGTATATATTTACAATTGTTATATCCTATTGATGAATTGACCTCTCTATCATTACATGATGATCTTCTTTGTCACTTAACTGATTTTAATTTGAAGTGTATTTTGTTTCATGTAAGTATAGCTATACCAGCTCTATTATAGGTTCTGTTTTCATGGAATACTTTTTTTGTATCCCTTTGCTTTTAGTCTAAGTGTGCTTTAAATGTGAAGTGAGTCTCTTAAAAGGAAGCATAATTAATTTATTCACTCTATGTCATGTGATTGCAAATTTAGGCCATTTCCATTTATTTGTTAATTTCTTAATTTTCATTTTTTGTAGATACATTGTAGGTGTATATACTTATGGGATACATGAGATACTTTGATATAAACATGCAATGACTCATAATTACATCAGGATAAATGAGGGCATCCATCATGTCAACCATTTATCCTTCATATTACAAACAATCCAATTGTACTCTTTTATTTATTTTAGGATTTAAAATTAAATCATTATTGACAATAGTCACTCTGTTGTGCTAGCAAATACATGGTCTTATTCTCTTAGACATTAACCATCTTGACTTCCCCACCACTCCCTGCTTCCCTTCCCAGACTCTGGTGACCATTCTTCTGCTCTCTATCTCCATGAGTTTAATTGTTTTTATTTTTAGCTCTCACTAAAAAGTGAGAATAGGCAAAGTTTATCTTTTCATGCCTGTCTCATTTCACTTAACATAATGACTTCCAGTTTAATCCACGTTTTTGCAAATGATAGGATTTCATGCTTTTCTATGGCTGAATAGTACTCCATTGTATATATCTGTCACATTTTCTTTATCCAGTCATCTGTTGATGGAGACTTACATTGTTTCCAAATCTTGGTTATCATGAGTAGCTCTGCGATAAACATGGGAGTGCAGATATCTCATTGATATTCTGATTTCATTTATTTTGGGTATATACTCAGCAGTGAGATTGATAGATTGTATGGCTGCTCTATCTTTAGTTTTTTGAGGAACCTCCAAATTGCTCTCCTTAGTGGTTGTACTAATTTACATTTCCACCAACAGTGTACAAGCATTCTCTACATTCTCACTAATATTTGTTATTGCCTGTTTTGGGGATTTAAGCCATTTTAACTGGGGTGAGATGATATCTCATTGTAGTTTTTATTTGCATTTATCTGGTGACGAATGATGTTGAGCACCTTTTCATATACCTATCTACCATTTGTATGTCTTCTTTTGAGAAATGTCTACTTACATCTTTTGCCAATTTTTAATCATATTATCAGATATTTTTCCTCTATAGTTGTTTGAGTTTCTTATCCTGGTTATTAACGCTCTGTCAGATGGATAGTTTGCAAATAATTTTCTCCCAGTCCATTATCTCTTCACTATGTTGATTGTTTGCTTTCTTGGGCAGATGCTTTTTAACACGATGTGGTCTCACTCATCACATTTTGCTTTGGTTGCCTGTGCTTGTGGGGTGTTATTCAAGAAATCTTTGTCCAGACCAATGTCTTGGATAATTTCCCCAACGTTTAATTGTAGGAGTTACATAGTTTGATGTCTGAGATTTAAGTCTTTAATCTATTTTTATATCTCTTCTATGACAAGAGATAGGGATCAAGTTTTGTTCTTCTGCATATGGATACCCAGTTTTTCCAACATCATTTATTGAGAGGACTGAATTTTCCCCAAAGTATTGCTTGGAATCTTTGTCAAAAATGAATTCACTGTAGATATATGGATTTATTTTCTGGGTTCTCTATTCTGTTCTATTGGTTTGTGTGTCTATTTTTATGTCAGTATTATGCTATTTTGGTTACGGTACCTCTGTAATATAAATTGAAACAAGGTCATGTGATTTCTCCAGTTTTGTTCTTTTGTTCAGGATAGTTTTGGCTATTCTTGGTCTTTTGAAGTTTCATATACATTTTAGGATTTTTTTTCTGTGAAGAATGTCATTGATATTTTGATAAGGATTGCCATAAATCTGTAGATTCGGTAGTATGAACATTTTAACAATATTAATTTTTCTAATCTAGGAACGTGGAATATCTTTTCATATTTTGTATCTTCTTCAATTTCTTTAATCAGTGTTTTATATTTTCCATTGTATACATCTTTTACATCTCTGGTTAAGTTCATTTCTAGGTATTTTATTTTATTTGTGGCTATTAGGAATGAGTTTTTTTTTTATTTTTTATTTTTTTACATTGTTCACTTGCAGGCATGTAAAAATGCTACAATTTTGATATGTTGATTGTATATCTTGCAACTTTACTGAATTTGTTTATTAATTCTAGTAGGTTTTTGGTGGTCTTCAAGTCTCTTCAAATATAAGACCATATCATCTGCAAGCAAGGATAATTTGACTTCTTCATTTGTAATTTGAATGCCCTTTGTTACCTTCTCCTTTCTGATTGCTCTGGCCAGGTCTTCTAGTACTATGTTGAATACCAGTGGTCAGAATGGGCATCGTTGTCTTATTCCACATCTTAGAGGAAAGACTTTCAATTTTTGTGCAGTATAATACTAGCTCTGGATCATTAATATATGTATTTTATTATATTGAGGTGTTCCTTCTATACCCAGTTTTTTGAAGGTTTTATCATGAAGGAATGTTGAACCTTATCAAATGCTTCTTTCAGCATCAATTGAAATGATTATATTGCTTTTGTCCTTCATTCTGTTGATATGATACATTACATTTATTAATTTGTGTATATTGAGCTTTTCTTGAACCCTTGGGATAAATCCTACTTTGTCTTGACGAATGATCTTCCTAATTGTTAAATTTACTTTGCTAGTATTTTGTTGAGAATTATTAACATCATTATTCATCAGTGATATTGCCCTGTAGTTTTCTGAGCATGTTCAGGGATTACAGACAAATAACTTGGAAATCTACCTGGTGTTCTTCTATTCTACTGTGGCTAAGCTGGCACTCAAACCACATGACAAAGTGCTTCTCACTTTTATTTCCCCTTTCACAGGTAGAGGAGCCTCTCCTCATAGCCACCACCACCCCTGGACCATGAAGAGTTCTAACAGGCTACTGATAATGTTCACTTTAATCCCAAGGGGTCTTCAGTAAGGTTGTGTTGAATGCTGCCAGGTCTGGGACTCGGCCGTCAGGGCAGTGGGTTCCCTTCTGGACTGGGATAGGTCCAGAAATGCTGTCTAAGAGCCTAGGCCTGGACCCCAAGAGCCTACTTGGTGTTCTACCCTACTGTGAAAGAGCTGCTAACTGAAGCCAACATATCAGAGAGTCTCACCCAAAGTTCATCGCATACTACCTGCTTATTGCTATTGTTTATTAAAGGTCAACGGGGCCGGGCGCGGTGGCTCAAGCCTGTAATCCCAGCACTTTGGGAGGCCGAGACGGGTGGATCACGAGGTCAGGAGATCGAGACCATCCTGGCTAACACGGTGAAACCCCGTCTCTACTAAAAAAATACAAAAAAACTAGCCGGGCGATGTGGCGGGCGCCTGTCGTCCCAGTTACTCGGGAGGCTGAGGCAGGAGAATGGCATAAACCCAGGAGGCGGAGCTTGCAGTGAGCTGAGATCCGGCCACTGCACTCCAGCCTGGGTGATAGAGTGAGACTCCATCTCAAAAAAAAAAAAAAAAAAAAAAGTCAACGGGGTCGTTAGCCAGGATGTATTTAATTCTGCCAGTACTGGGCCCATTCATTCAAGGCAGTGGGTTCCCTTCTGGGCCACGATATGTCTAGAAACATTCTTTGGGAGCTAGGCCCTGTTGCATTGGATCATGTTCAGGATACTGGCAACATATAGGAAAGTCAACTTTCATCTTTAACCCTGAAAGTACAGGAGGTCTATTATATGTATTGATGTTTCATGTTCTTCTAGAGAATATTAATTTAGGAAAAAATAAAAGCTTGTAAAAAAAAAAAATCGTCCCTCTCCATTTTTACCTTCCTGGACATGTGAAGGGCTAAAGTTTTCTTTGACCTTTGCTACATCTAAAATGATTTGATCATCAAAATCCTAGAAATACCTGTCTTTGTTATGAGTTCTGCTTTCCAACTAGGAAGTAGTCTATAGACATTATCTTTCATACGAATATCCTGTCCCGGCAGTGGCATTTAATTTGGAACATTTTCATTAATATAGCAAATTGGCAGTCAACTGAGAAAAATGACAATTTGTATTAAACAAAATATGCAGGTTGTGGGGAGGTGAAAGAGGAGGATACACTGAAAATTGGGATAATCAGACTCATCATATAAAGTTCTTACTTGTAATGAGTTCCATAATGCATCCGAGGAAGTGAAGATTTCCAGGGTGAGAAGTCTGCTACTAATGAATCCTTTACTGGCTGCAAAGCTGACCTTCATTTTAATAGAACTATATAAATACCAACTTTATCCCTTTCTTGGGAATTTCCACCAAGTTGTTTTAACTAGGAGAAGCTTCTACTATTAAATGATGTTGCCTAGGGAAAGATTAAAGATTATTAAAACATTCAGTCTTAACAGGGTAACTAAATACTTTTATTATATGTGTGAAGTATGTTTTTTACTTCTTTTTTATTATTCCAATTGATTGGGTTATGATTTTGAAAGCATTATATGGCAGGCTGAGGCAGGAGAATGGCGCGAACCTTGGAGGCGGAGCTTGCAGAGAGCCAAGATCGCGCCACTGCACTCCAGCCTGGGTGACAGGGTGAGACTCCGTCTTAAAAAAAAAAAAAAAAAAAATAGCATTATATAACTTATAACTGATAGTCTTATAGTGTAACCATTCTTTATATATTTATACACATATATTTAGAAAAATGTATATTAATGTAAGAGACTCTCAACATAAAATATAAATACTTGACTTACTCATATTATCTTCCAAGTTAAATATGTAATCTATAAGCGAACCAAAGGTGTCAAGATCTGTGAAAGCCTTAAGATATTTTCCTTACTTGCAAATTAATGTTAGCCTGCCCCGTCTTCATTTATCTTGGGTGAAGACATGAGACTCCTGGTCAGAGACCAGGAGGTTTATAGTACAGAAGACAACATGAGCACTAACATATTTACATTAGTTCCCCTTATCCCCCAAGTCTTGCAGAGGAAATTAAAATGGGCACAGATTAAATTAATACAGTACATATACTGGACTGTATTACAAGAAAAAACAAACAAACAAACATTGAGCTTAGAGAACTTGGCTCTCTAAAAGGATGGTAAACATGCTTATCCTTTTCTCTGAAGGAGGATGTCATCTTCATAATACTAGATATTTGTAATACTACTAAGCATGCCCGTCTTCTTCTTTGAAAGGAGACACTATATGTTTCAATGCTGTACACCATGCAAACATTTCTTAAAAGATTTTTTTTAAAGGCAATTAATATCTTGCTCACAAGAATTCGCTCAACAATACTCACTCTTCATTTCTATATTGTCTTGACTTCTAAAAAGATTTTCCATGAGCATTTCATTTAGTGAGCCATTTGGATTGATTTGGCCTACAGAGACTGGGACATATCCATTTGATTGTCCCATTTAACATTTAATTAAGGCTATTGTCGACAGGTTTCCAAGAAACAAAATGAAGATAACCTGAGTATTGACCTTAACCATACCCTCAATGTCCTGGACACAATATGCAGAACTAATTTCATAAACTGCCAGAGCTTGCCTTAGAATGTCATGTGACTTTTTCATTAAATTTCTGTACCGATCTTTCCAGCTTTCCCAAAGCATTGATCTACACTGAAAAGGATGTGTTACTACTTTTTCAGATTCTACCTTGGCCTGCAAAAATAAAATCTTGGACAATTCAATCATTCACAACAATCCTGATTAATGAGTTGAAACTGACCGTCCAGTACCAAAGTAACATTTCTGAAAACTTCAGCTAAAATCAGGACAAATTCCCTTCCACCTTTTTAGTTGGATGCTTCCCATTACTGCCATTACTGGGATAAGAGTAATGCACATAAATGTGTTAACTTTCTTTCCAGGAAGGTTATCTAAATAGCCAAGGATAGTCTCATTTTGAGGAGATTTTCACAGTTATCTGAGGGCTATGTAATCTTCTGATGGTATTTATTTAAAAACTTAAAAATCTCTACAACTACCTATAAGACGAAAACCATAATGTTTCCAACAGGGAGGCAATGTATTCTACACAAAAATGCGACACTGAAAGCACACAAAGTGAACCCAAAAGGAAGTCATGTTATCAATTGTTAGGGGCTCATAAGTTTGACCTATATCAGTTGAGGGCACAGATTGACAGGGCCTCCACAGTGACCTTCTGGCAAGATAATTCATTTCAAATACCTGAGTTGACTCCATGATTTGAAAGGACTGCATGAAGGCATTTGTGTGTGTTCACACCTTTAGCCAAGTAAAATGTATCTCTCTCATTATCTGTCTGAGTTAGGACTACGGGAATTGGTGTAAAGAAGATTTCTGGAGGTGTTCACATATGTTATATGTGGGAAGTGCAGAGGCTGACAGTCATCCCTTGCGGTTCTGATAGACACCTTAGTAAGATGACAGTGAATGGTGATAAAATCATGGTCAGTGCAATCTGGCAGGGAATGGGAAACCCAGTAGTAAGTTAAATTTAATGTACCTACACAAGTTGGGAGTGGTGCTCCAGAATACTTTTCTTCTTTGAGGAAAATTTCAGGGGTGAATCTTAATGAGACAGATCATTACTGTTCCTCCCTCTCTTGGTTTCAGTATTCTCTCTGAGGAGTTTACTTCTCCTTTGCCACAAAATCAATGTGTTCCGTTCCACTAGGAATAACTTCACCCTTTTTTCAGTAATTCTCTACTCACATGAGAACCTTTCATCTGGGATAGTCGGTTCAAGAAGGACAAGGGAATTTTTTACCAATTACAGAGATCCATTATGACCTTGTCCCCTTTGGTCCACTATAGAGAAACGTGTCAAACATGTACTTGAACCACCTGTAGTCAACAGGCAGTGATTTAAAGGTAGTGATAATTCTTATGATCTAGAACTCTTCACCAAATAAGATGATCCAGAGATTTCATGGAAATCCACTGGGATTAGTGGCACACAAATTGACCATACGTGTGATCAACTGGGCAATAAATTGTCTTCCTACAATGAAGGAATTAAGGAACAGGTACTGAGATGTAGATTCAAAGACAGCTGTTCAGTGGGTTTTTGCTGTCATCTGGGCAAGGGAACTTACTCACTAAGCAGAATGCCAGTCTCTCGTTAGCCTCATTTTAACAATTAGTTATAATAATAATACCATATGGTTAATGGGGACTGCCTCCTTTGAGACAAGAGTCACAGAGTTTTACCCAGGGGCTGTATACCCACGCTGAACATGCATGAAGTACTATTTTCCAGGATTGCAGGCAGGAACCAGGTAAACTTTTAAAAATTTGGCTCTTTCATTTGGGAGAGAAAGTGATGGGATGTCAATCTTAGATCCATTTGGAGTGGGTCCTGGTTGCTGTAAGGCAGCTTTGACCATCTTGGTGAGATTTTCCTGAGACAGACAGTCCCTCAGAATCTGATGCAAACCACTGAGCCAATATGGTTCTTTCTTCACAGAGGCTCTCCCAAATGATTGATCCAAGGAAACCCGATAGTGTATACTTGGCTGCTGTGACTTTCCAACTTCAGGGTAAGCTATGAAGAAGATAAAAGTGTATGAGATTGTTCTACTTGGGCAGAACTCAAGGCCATTCTTATGGCTCTGAACAATATTCCCTGTTGATGACTTTGTAATATTATTAACTCCTGGGCTACTGCCAATGGCCTAGATGTTTGCAGTGCCACTTAGAAAGCTACAGACTTGCAGACGAATAAAACCCCTCATTTGGTCAGTGAATTTTGGAAATAAATTTGGATTGTATTTAATTGCACCTTTGTTGCTCAGACCCATCATAACATCACATACAGCAACACATCTACCATTATAGAGTGGACACAAAATAAAATTCTCTATGATTCTGATGCAGAAGCCACCAGTATATGTCAGCATTGCAAGCGTTTCCATAAATTTTACCCATTTTTCTTAGGATGAGGCAAAATGAATTGGACAGTAAGCATGAGCCCCTTTCTCTACAGAGGGAGACAGTACTAAGCTGTCATGCAACGCTTGTTCATTTTTTTAAAATACAGAGATCCTTGAAATATAGTCTTGAAAAAAGAATAGTTAGTTCCTCACTTGGAATACATGCAGTAAATTGCCAGTATATTGCCAGTATATGCTCCTGGAAGATTCTTGGGTCTATTGGTGCTGCCTCCCTGTTGTTTACTATTAGGAGAAACTGCCCCCAATATTTTAATGTAGGTTCTTTCTATTTTCCATAAGTGTCGGCTGGCTGAGAAATAAAGAGAGACAGTACAAAGAGAGGAATTTTACAGCTGGGCCACCAGGGGTGACATCACATATCAGTAGGACCATGATGCCTGCCTGAGTCTCAGACCAGCAAGTTTTTATTATGGGTTTCAAAAGGGGAGGGTGTGTAAGAACAGAGAGTAGGTACAAAGATCACATGCTTCAAAGAGCAAAAAGCAGAACCACTGATATGGGCCTAACAAAGATCACGTGCTTCTGAGGGAACAAGGCAAAGGGCAAAAGCCGAGCCACTGATAAGGGTCCAACAAAGATTGCAGGGCAAAGGGCAAAAGCAGAACCACTGATAAGGGTCTATGTTCAGCAGTGTATGTATTGTCTTGATAAACATCTTAAATGACGGAAAACAGGATTTGAGAGCTGAGAACCGGTCTGACCACAAATTTACCAGGGTTGAGTTTTCTCAGAACAGCCATTTATAGACCGCCCCCCTCAGGAACACATTCCTTTCCCAGGGTATTAATATTAATATTCCTTGCTATGGAAAGAATTTAGTGAAATGTTTCCTACTTGCATGTTCGTTTATAGGCCCTCTACAAAAAGAAATATATGTCTCTTTTTGCTCGACCCCGCAAGTAGTCAGACTTTATGGTTGTCTTCCCTTGTTCCATAAAAATTGCCATTATTCTGTTCTTTTTCATGGTGCACTGATTTCATATTGTTCAAACACACATTTTACAATCAATTTGTACAATTAACACAATTATCACAGTGGTCATGAGGTGATGTACATCCTCAGCTTGTGAAGATAACAGGATTAAGAGATTAAAGACAGGCATACAAAATTATAAAAATATTATTTGAGAACTGATAAATGTCCATATTAAGATGAAATCTTCACAATTTATGTTCCTCTGCTGTGGGTCCAGCTGGTGCCTCCATTTGGGGTCCCTGATTTCCTGTAACAGTTTACACATTTCCATTTTAGGAAGTTATTGTTTTGGTCTAATCAGTTGATTCCACAACACCACTGTAGCTGCTGAAATCATCTGTATCAGATTTTTGACTTTTGAAAGTATTTGATGTATGACAATTATTTGTCTTTTATTACCAAAGACACACAACAATGGTTTATACTAAGGCATTTCATAGATCATCTGTACTCCCCACTATCCACAGTCACATGCTGTTGCTGAGTGTTGGATCAGCCTCAAAATTGGTTACAATACATTCTGACCACACCACTCTTACATCCTCTTAGTCCACACATTTGCATAAGACAATTTTTTTTATTCATGTGTCTATCCCTAGAATGGGATCACCCACCTCCACTGCATCCCAGTTAATGATCAAAGGAAAACAAATAGGAGGTTATGTAGATCTGTTTTCAAAATTCAGAATTACTCCCTGTTTAATCTAGTTAATGATATTTCTTTCCTTCTCATCACTGCAATTCCAGACTGACTTGGTTAATATACACAAATGATTACTAGCTGGCCAAAAGAGTGTTTGGGTTTTGATGAAAGAGTTCTATATCATAATTATAATGTGCAGATATGTTACAGATCATGGAGAATTGTCTCTCGAGTAGGGATGCATTTTAAAAAATAAACTTTGGAACACTTGACATATTCTGCAAGATCATACTAATATATAATTGATTTTGAGAAAAGCATTCTATGATACATTTTGACATATATCATGTACATGTGTATAAGTGTACATATACACACATACATACCATCTGTTATCAACCATTTATTTTTCATATATATAATACATACATTGCATATTATATATTTTATGTATTCATATATATGAAAAAATATACATTCAGATACGTGCTGCATAATGATATTTCAGTCGACAATAAACTGCATATATGACGGTGGTCCCATATTAGAACACTCTATTTTTACTGTACCTTTTCTTTTTTTCTTTTTTTTTTATTATACTTTAAGTTCTAGGGTACATGTGCATAACGTGCAGGTTTGTTACATATGTATACTTGTGCCATGTTGGTGTGCTGCACCCATCAACTTGTCAGCACCCATCAATTCATCATTTATATCAGGTATAACTCATATGTTGATACGCTAACACTTGCCACTATGCTATAATTGCCTGTAGTATTCAGTATAGTTACATGCTGCACAGGTTTGCAGCCTAGGAGCAATATGCTATACCATACAGCCTGGATGTGTATTGGCCTATACCCTCTAGATTTGAATAAATACATTGTATGATGTTAGCACAACAAGAAAATCACCTAATGGCACCTTTCTCAGAAAGTCTTCCTGTCATTAAGTGAAGCGTTATATGAAATAAATAGTTGAAAAAATATCTCCTTTCATTTTTTCTATTTTGAGATATTCTGCAAAATTAATAGTTAACAATGCTTATGGAATATTTTTATGAGTCACAGTCAGTAAACATGAAAATTTTGTCTTGGGGGGAAATGCCACTGTTGTGGATTTTTTTTTTTTTTTTTTTTTAGTTACCGTTACACTATTTTTTTATTTTAGTTAAGCTACCCAATGGTTCCAAAATAAACTTCGTTTAATCTTTTTTTATATATTGGTTTCCAAGAGAATGAAATTTCCAAAACTTTATTTAAAAAGTAAATACTATGTGCTATGTAAATATTATACTATCTACCCTAAATAAAGAGACTGTGTCTTTTTTTTTTTTTTTTTTTTTTTTGTTGAAATGGAGTCTCGCTGTGTCACCTAGGCTAGAGTGCAGTGGCATGATCTCGGCTCACTGCAAGCTCCGCATCCCGGGTTCATGCCATTCTCCTGCCTCAGCCTCCGGAGTAGCTGGGACTACAGGTGCCCGCCACCACGCCCAGCTAATTTTTTTGTGTTTTCTTAGTAGATATGGGGTTTCACCAGTTAGCCAGGATGGTCTGGATCTCCTGACCTTGTGATCCACCCACCTCAGCCTCCCAAAGTGCTGGGATTACAGGCATGAGCCACTGTGCCCGGCCAAAGAGACTGTTTCTTATACTGAAATAAACATTGAACCTGGCTTTAATTGTGTCTTTAAAAATATTCTATTTGCCTCTCCACAAGTTTCCCTACTTGTAAAGTGAAGACGCTGAACAAACTGTTCATTAGCATTTCTTAAGGTCTAATCACTGATAGTTATAAATAACTCCTAGGGAATTTGGATGAGTTTGCATTATAAATAAAAGTTATTTATAGATTATTGGGGACTCTGTCTACTACAATTATTTTGCTAGAAATCCAAAAATATCTCTTTTTTTATACTCTATGCATTTCCATTATTCTTGTCTCTTCACTGGTTTCCTTTCATAACGATGGTACAAAACCATGGTGTTTTTGATGAATTAGCTAATAAATGTAATTTCATCTTTCTATTCAAGTGGTTGGGCAAAATAGAAAATATATGAAGGGAGAAATAAATGGCAGAGGGAACACTAAAAGTAATTTTTCATTTTCTCTTAGAGCAAAGTTTCTATCCTCTCCAATGTACCCCAACCCATTTCTTTAGAAACGTAGTCATAGTTTGAAAAGTACAAATCCTTTAGTTCTTCACCTAACTCCAGTGGTTTCTCCAAGGTCTACTCAAGCCTTCAAAAATAATCTCTTAATTAAAACATTTTAAATTACTGACTGAACAAGTTACCTGTTTTCTCCTAGGCCCCTGATTAATGCAGGTAGCTTGGCATAATTATCACCACTTAACTGTAGACAATCCAAACACATGGAATTCTATAGCTTCCCTGGTATCTTGTGGTTAATTCATGAAGCAAGGACTAGACCTAAGTCTTCTCATCCTAGTGGCCTTCCACTTAATCACACTGAAATTTTCCTTCAAGTCTCTTGACATCAACTTGCATATCTAAAAGTGTCAAATATGTAGTTTTTGAAGTAAATACTACTGAGGATGCTGCCTCTTCTAAAATTGAATGATTTAATAATTGCTAATCAGTGTAATATTTTGTATTATGAATTTACCAGGGGATTCTGTTATTCTCCACATTCCAAAGGCAACAAGAATATGTCTTCTACCTTAAATTATTGTGTTCTTAAATTCCCCACTGCCTGACTAAAAAAAATATGTGTTCCAACATGGTTGACTCCATTGTGTAATTTGAAGCAGCGTTTATGACCACAATCAAATTCCAAAGAAGTCTTTAGTGAATTATAATATTTAAAGAGACTTATCACTATCAGGAATTTTTTCACATTTTAAAAATTATTACAAGAATTAGATGCTTGTTATTTTACTTATTAATAGAGCACTAACACTAATTAACAATTACTCTGGGCCAGGCATGCTCTAAGGGTTGTTACATTTAGTAGCTCACTGAATCCCCATAACAAATGCGTGAGGGTAGTAATGGTAATTATTACCATTTTAATAAATGAGGAAATTGAGACACAGGGATACCACGTAATTTGCCCAAAGTTACACAGTTAATCCTTAATCTTAGAGATTAACAATAACAATAACAACAACAAAACCGTAAAGCTGGGCTGTCAAAAGTAGCAGAGCTAGGCATCATATCAGTGCCAATGCTAAGACCCAATCCTACTTCAGTACTGTCTCTATCTACCTATACTGGCCCTCCTTTATATTCCAGGGTAATTTCTTAAATCAGCGCAAACCAAGTTAATGTTAAAGTAATTATGTCTTCAAGAAAATACATATTAACAATTCCAAAGTTAATTAGCTGGTCACTTGTTTAATTATTAAGATAGTGGTAGCATTCCTCTCTGAATATCTTATAGACATGGGATAGTCAGCACTTTTTGGTATGTATAATTTCTAGTGTTTTTTTCATGTTTATTTCAATTGTGTTCAAGCAGTTTTGAAATACACCTTTGGATAAGGAAATGCCATAACATCTGTTGGAAAGACAGGGAAATGGAAGGAATTGCTAAGTCAGATTTAGTCTCAGAGTTGTACTTCAGACAGAATGAGGACTTGATTTACACATGAAAAAATGTAATTTTTTTTTTGCTCTCTAAAGATACCAAAGTTTGGAAATAAATTTTCTTCCACTAAAATGTAAAAATAATATTTTTCATTAAAAAGTAAACATTAAGAATTAAAGCTTTCATAAAAAATAAATTGGAAAAAAATTATTATAATGTGTCAACTTTCAAATTGGAGCTTCATTTAACAGCAATTGTAAAATTCTTAATATAACATCCAGGTTATTTTATTATTTGGCCCCAATTCACCCTATTAATTGAGACTTTTAGTACTCTACTCCATTCATACCCTTTATGCAGAGACCTCAAACTCAAGTTCCCACAGGATAAGCAAATAAGGTAGGGAGTGAAATATGCCATTTTGTTTCATAATACTGACTTAAGTGTATATTAAAGCTAAATAAAAGAAATAATTATCACTTTCCTAAAGTAAGATGTCTTTTGTTGTTTATTTGTATGTCATTTTAGATGAAGAGATTGATGTAATATATACATAAATTTCCTCTTAACTTCAGTGTTTGAAAACAGAAAGAGATCAGCACAAAGTTGGTCATAAATAGTGATGACTTCAAACTTCATTATCTGGAAGACAAAAGAGAATATCTGAGACTATAGCTCACATATGAATGAATGCCTTATATAAAAGATACATGTGCTACTGGAATTCAGACACATTTTATCATAACGTAGTAGAGGTCTGATGTTATAGGATCTTCTAAAACTTTAGGAATATCTAGAGATCTAACTTGGGTGGAGGCTGATGGTCATAATGGTTTTAGGCATATAGGATAAAGGAATAAACAAAGTAGACAAGCCATGCCCTTGTGGAGCTGATATTCTACAGGAAAATTACCAGCAATAAACATACTAACCATCAATATACATACTAAATGAGTGAATAATATTTTAAAATGTGTGCTATGGAGAAAGACCAAGGCAGCAAAAGGAAGCTAAGGAATGATTGGTGGGGTTGTAATTTTAAACAGAGTAGTTATTGAGATAACAATTTGAAGGACATGAAGGAACAAGTCATGCTGGTATCTAGGTACAAGAATTGAAGGCAGAAAGAGCTACTCGTATAAAATATCAGATGTTTAAGGAAGGGCAAGAAAATCAAACTGGTTACAGAAAAGTGAGAGAAATAGGTAATGAGGTCGGAGACGTAAGGCATTATTTTTTCTCCTGGGTGGAAACTCAGGCTTTTAAAGGTTGGGAAATATTTACTTTCTTTGTTGAACACTGATTTCTGAACATGCCTATGTGCAGCAAAGCTCATGTGACTGCTAGTTTCTGATTTCCGCTAATAAAATGTATTTTATTGTCTCATCTTTTCATAATAATCTCATCATTACATATTGTTTACATTTAAAATATTTTTTTGATTTATTAAACTGAATTTTTCCATAACCTATTTCTATTTTTTAATTAATTTATAAGATTACCCAGCTCTATCCACTCTGCCCTAATTTTTTCTTCCTACCATTTCTTGCTTCTTGGAGCCAAGATCTGATCTTCTATGTGACTTTGACTCCTGATGAGACTGCTAGAAACTTTCCTTTACCCTGCTTAACCTGATTTTTATGTTGAGTGGAGCATGCCCACCAATATTTAATCAATCTGTATGCGTTGTCAGCATAGGCGTCTCCTCCTGACAACCCTTGGCCTTCTGATTTTGTTTTTTGTTGTTGTTGTTGTTATAAATGCTAACTCGCCAAACAATTTCTCACAGGTGGCACTCGTGTGAAGGAAGGGAAATTAATCCATTCTGTTCCATTGCAAATCTGTACTGATCAAAAGCTGACTTACTGAAATATGTTTAAACAGAGAGCAATAGAGGTCGCTTTGGAAGAGCTCATTGTTGGCAGCAAAGTTATACTCTTTTCTCCTTTTCCAGAATTTTGCCTGCGGAAAATGGAACCGCTACTCATTTAGATGGGACACTTTTGTAGGTAATGAGGTTTCTCTTTAATGGACTTAGGCTATACTTTATTTTTAAAACCAATTTTAATTTAATATTAAAATTAAATTAATTACAAGTCAGTATTTTCATATCAATTTTTTTTCTGGGATTACAGGCACGCACCCACCACACCTGGCTAATTTTGTATTTTTAGTACAGATGGGGTTTCACCATGTTGACCAGACTGGCCTCAAGTGATCTACCCATTTGACCTCAATTGACACACACACCTTGGCCTCCCAAAGTGCTGGCATTACAGGTATGAGTCACTGTGCCCAGCCTCCGTATCAATTTTTTTTTTTTTTTTTTTTTTTTGAGACAGAGTCTTGTTCTGTTGCCAGGCTGGAGTGCAGTGGTGTGATCTCAGCTCACTACAACCTCTGCCTTCCTAGTTCAAGTGATTCTCCTGCCTCTGCCTCCTGAGTAGCTGGGACTACAAGTTCATGCCACAATGCCCAGCTAATTTTTGTATTTTTAGTAGAGATAGGGTTTCACCATGTTGGCCAAGATGGTCTCAATCTCTTGACCTTGTGATCCGCCCATGTCAGCCTCCCCAAGTGCTAGGATTACAAGTGTGAGCCACCGTGCCCGGCCCATATCAATTTCTCAAAACCAAATGCGCATGGCCCATATGAAATAAAAATGACAACAACAACAAGATATTTTATTTTGTAAGATATGAGAGACCAATAGCTTCTGTTAAATTGCTATTCTTTTAAATATATAGTGCACTTTGGCTATAAAAATGCATTTCATCTCAGTCTAGTGTGAGGCTATAAGGAAAATACGCTTATGTTTCTGCACTGTTAGGGATTTTTGAGAAAATCTTACTGAAACTTCAGACCTAGGCTAAAAGATAAGGAAAGAAGTTGATTTATAACTTATTAAATAATAGAAAACATATACTTACTTCTCCAGAGGTATGGGTTTAAATTTCAAAGCAGGGTGTGATCTGGGACCAGAAAACATTGCCTGGTCTGTGAAGTTGGAGACACTAGTCTTACTGAGGACCCAGGATTCTAATCCTTACATTTTCAAAATGATTCTCTCTGACAGGGATGGGGGACAGCTGCCTCTATTTCCTGAAAAAATGTCCAGATTTATTTTTTTGTGGTTCTTCACCTACAATACAGACACTATATATGTAGAGTGACATCTGGTCTTCATTGTGTCACTCCAGTGGTAAGAATTGGGGCATAAGAGAAACATGCAGATATTATTTGTTATAAATAACAATAATAATAATAATGATGAGGTCTTTGTCTTCAGAAACTTTGTGCATGTATTTAAGATAATGTTAATAAACAGATGTTAAAAATCTAATAGATAGTGTAAAAATGTTATTTACATTAAATGGGAAATTATGGTCTTGAAACACAGCATTATACTTACTAGTTTTATTATATTGCAAATATTTTCCTTTTAAATTTCACCTATCTTGGACTTTAGCTACTGCATAAGATGGTCATTTTTACAATGCTGTTGTTAGGATTAAGTTAAAAATATTGTTAGAAATGCTGTTATAGTTTCTAAGGAGTTATTTGGAGGAAAGGATATATATGATGATGATAGACAATATACGTTAAAATTATTTGGTAATTTATTTAAAAATCTCCAAAAGGGCTAATAGGGTTAAATAAAATATTTGAGGCTTGCTCTTTTTTCCGTTTGTCCTTGCTTATAGATACAAATTCCCTAAGTTGGAGTGCATTTGAAACCGCTGGATGATTGCCAAGCAAAAAGCATGAACATGATAAGTAATCAATGAATGGCTCCGTGTGTTATATATCATGATGTGATGAGCAGTTGAGAAAGGAAGAAACAAGAAAGTAAATAATGATGGTTTTCAAATGATATGACGTTTGAGCAGAGTGTAAGAAAAAGTCAGGCGCAGACGACTGTTAGAAAAAAGCATTAATTAAGAGGTATAGGCCGGGCGAAGTGGCTCACGTCTGTAATCCCAGCACTTTGGGAGGCTGAGGCGGTTGGGTCATGAGGTCAGGAGATGGAGACCATCCTGGCTAACACGGTGAAACCCCGTCTCCACTAAAAATACAAAAAAAATTAGCCAGGTGTGGTGCTGGCGCCTGTAGTCCCAGCTACTCGGGAGGCTGAGGCAGGAGAATGGCGTGAACCCGGGAGGCGGAGCTTGCAGTGAGCCGAGATCGCGCCACTGCACTCCAGCCTGGGTGACACAGCAAGCCTCCATCTCAAAAAAAAAAAAAAAAGAAAAAAGGTATAGAGTCATATTAGTCAGCTCTCACATAGCTCTAAACAAATAACTGAGACTGGGTAATTTATTTAAAAAATTAAAGAAGGTTAATTGGCTCACAGTTCTGTAGGCACAGAGGAAGCATTGGGGATCTTCTTCTGGGGAAGATTCATGGATCTTTTAATCATGGCAGAAGGCAAATGGGGAGTGAGGCATCCTAACTGGCAGGAGCAGGAGGAAGAGAGCTGGGAGGTGCCACACACTTTTAAATGACCAGAGTTCATGGGAACTCACTCACTGTCGCAAGAACAGCACCAAGAGGGAAATCTGCCCCCATAATTCAATCACCTCCTGCCAGACCACACCTCCAACAATGGGGGTGACAATTAGACAGAGATTTGGTCAGGGACACAGACCAAATCAAATCAAGAGCAGATTGCTGCTATGTCATTCAATTCTGAGGAACCTCATAAGAAATTCTTATTCTTGGCAGCATTATGATGATTTTAATAGTGAAGATACTTTATGTTGATTAAGAAACATTAAAAAATGAATTTGTTTGCAACTGGGATGTATAAAAATAGAACGTATATGGAAAAGTAAAACAATTATACCAGTAATTTGAGAAATAAATGTTTCTTCCATCATGTAGACATTTCACAAACACATACAGTTATTTGATTTTTTTTTCTTTTTTCTTTCTCTCTCTTTTTCTTTTTTTTTTTTTTTTTTTTTTTTTTTTTTTTTGAGATGGAGTTTTGCTCTTGTTGCCCAGGCTGGAGTACAATGGTGCGATCTTGGTTCACTGCAACCTCTGCCTCCCAGGTTCAAGTGAGTCTCTTGACTCAATCTCCTGAGTAGCTGGGATTACAGGTTCCTGTCATCATGCCTGGCTAACTTTTGGTATTTTTAGTAGAGACAGGGTTTCACCATGTTGGCCAGCCTGGTTCGAACTGCTGACTTCAGGTGATCCAGTCGCCTCAGGCTCCCAAAGTGCTGGGATTACAGGCGTGAGCCACTGAGGCCTGGATATTTTTTTGTTTTGTTGTGTTGTGTTTCGTATTTTGCTTGATTTACATGACGTTTTTCTTTTTTTCCTTTTTTTTTTTTTTCTTTCACTTTTATTGTAATTCTCCTAAAGGAAGATAGTATCCTGGGAAGCAATTCATGCTAAATGAAAGATGATTCATGCTGTTTAATTTTAAATACAAATAGTAAGGTTTCAAGAGTGATAGAAAAGCTACACTAATATTCTTAAACATATCTACTCCCTCACCCACACAGACAAACAATCATAAACACACAATGAATAATGCCTTAAAAATTACTAGTATGTCCCCATTTGTTCATCTGTTGAAACACAAAGAAAATGTCTATTAGGACTTTTTCCATTTATATTACAGTATGAATAAATAAATGATGTGAAAATAAGAGAAAGGAGAGAATACAAAGTCACCTGGTAAACCAAGACATCAGCCCATCGAGGATTGCTGAGAAAATGGGTGATTTGGAGACTTGAATCCAAAGTCTGCTTATTTTTTGTCTGTATCTAGATTCTATCTAATATTTTCTGCAGTTGCAAAGGCTACATGTTGTATTATACCTATTGTGTGTAGGATAAAACCCCAAGATTAGATATTTAGGATTTTCTTTATGGAAACATTTTAGAGAAATGTGCCAATTTTTTGCCCACTAAAACTTAATCCTTACCCATAGAAACTTTCCATAATAATTTCCCTTGAAATGAAAACACTTTAGATTTATTGCCAACTTCTCTGTTGTGCTTGTACCAGTACTTATAGTGTTCATCTGCTCAAAGCAGTGATACATTTGGGACAAAGTCCTTAGGACCTAAACTTCCAGGAAGACTGTTCTTTGGGGATCCACACTCTTGTTTGTCAGAGTCTTAATTGCTTTTGTCAGAGTGGCTTCTCTTTATTCTTATACTGGGGGTTGCCAGGTGATTTATTGATTTCAGTATCTTACCAAAAGGTTTACAAATATTCTCAGAGAACTCTGTCATGAAATCACAATATATGTCACAACATGATTAAAAACAACTGGGCAAGATATGCTTGGATGCAACTATGATTTGGTATAATAATAAGGTCAACAAATGGGAATCGTGTATTGAATGAGTGCTGTCATGTTATGTATGTGTGTGTGTGTATCTATATATATATATAATCATCATCCAAATACTTAAAAATATTTGTATTCTTATCCTAATTTAGAAGTAAGAAAACTGAGTTCTGAGGAGCTTATCTAGGATGATACAGTTAGTAAATAATGAAGGTTAAGTTTTAATTAAGGTATTTCTAGTTCAAGCCTACTAGTATTTTCCAAACCCTATGCTGCCCTTTCGTGCTCTGAATCAGAGTGCAAATGGATGGTGATGGTTTAATTTTCCCTTCCCACGATGAACAAATTATTGTACAGAATTTCTCTAAAAATAATTGAATAACTTACACTTGCTTATAAAAATTATGTATGAAAAATTGCATCATGGAATGCAAAAATAGAACTGAAATACTTTATCTTCTATCAGAAACTGAAATAGAAGCAATTGTTCTGCAATACAACAAATGGAAACCATTTTGGACATATCAGGTTATTTTTCTTGGTATTAGAAAATGAGTCCTTTATTTTTTTTAAAAAAAAAAATCACTCATTTTGTGAGAGTTTTTACTAGTAAAATATGTATCTCTGAATGGATATATAATTGTATACTTTGTACTGCAGAAACTGCATTTATTCAGTTTAGCATCCATAAGAACTGCCAAAGATTCCTTTTAAAAAAATATTTGGAGCTGCAATATCAGGCCCATTAAAATATACAAGAAGATATCTTTTTAAAAATGCATTACTACTGCTTAGAGAAGGAATTTCAAACCTGGGAGACATAGGGGCCCTGCAGATTTCAAAAGAAAAGCATCCTGTTTACAGAGGATTTGTATCCTCACTTTTCTTCCTTGTAGCAGCATTTATCCAAAGCATTGAAGACTGAGAGCCATAGCCTTGCAACTATCATGCAGTCCCTCCTCCTGGTCAGCAGCAGCATGTTTGATTATATGCCATGGCTTCCAGCAGGATCTTTCAGTAACTGAAAAGCCCTGCTCAGATGTTGATCATTCACCATACTTTGCTCTGGCTTCATCCTGTTACGTGTAAGACACAAATAAACTCTTTTTTTTTTTTTTTCTTTTTCTTTCTTTCTTTTTTTTTTTTTTTTACTAAGCGATTAGGGAAAGAGAAAAATAATAAACAAAAAAGGAGGGTGAAGAGGACAGGAGGAAAAGAGCAAAAAGGAAGAAAATGTGTTTGGCTCCACAGTTGTGCTGTGTGAAGCTTTTTATTTTCCCCAAATACTCAGCTGCCCATCAGGGTTGGTCAATATTTTTAGTGGGAAGTACAACATCGGTTACTGATTTAATTAAAGGAGAGTTGAGATAAAGTTAGGTTATGCTGGAGGAAAAAAAAACAGTCACGGGAGAGATTCAGCTAAAGTGAAAATATGTGTCAGAGAGACCACAAAAGAGAATTTGCAAAGGGGGTAGATAGAAGACTGTTTAAAATGGGGAGGTGGTGGATTAAGTGAGAATTCACACTCATTGCACAGTTGGCTGATAGCTTAAGTGTTTTATAACGTAAGAAGAAAAACTGTTGGTAAGTGTAATAGATAATTTTTCCCCATTGGTGGTGTGTTGCCACTCCTTTACATTACACTGCTTAATAAGAAATGTAATTCTTCTTTCATTTCCTTTTTCAAGGACACAGAGATCGTGGCTACTGCATTATGAGGTTATAAAATACCAATGACATATATAACATAAATTTATATGATGGAGGAACTATTAGTCTCCTAATACAAAATAATTCAAATGAAGATTTGCATTCTTGTATGATATGGCATAAGTTAAATATTTGAGACAACATAGTAACAGCCTTAAATAGTTATCTGCTATTAGAAAGACACATTTTTAATTCTATGACTTGGGAGAGGTGAATTGATGTTTTTTAAAAAGTCACATAATTGAAAAAGAAAACTTTTAGTCTGACTGGCATTTATTCAAATCATAGCTCTACTACTTATTATTTGTGATCATGGTCAAATTACTCCTACTCTATTTTATCTTAAGATGGATATTAAATAGAACCGATCCCTTAGGGTCATTTTGAGAGATAAATGAGATAATGCTTATAAAGTAGTTTGCACAGAGGCTGGCGAGAAGAAGATATACATAACTAAACATCTATCATCATAATTTCCATTAATATTTTTATTTTAAATACCATCCATCTGACACACAATTCTTTATCTCTACTCCTCATCTCTCCCATGAGTTATGGACTTCTATTTCAATCGTCTTTTCAACATGTCCACTTGGGTACAAAATGCACAACTCATAGTAAGTATGTCTAAAACACTAAATTCCCACTCCTGCCCAATCTCCTGCTCCTTTTTTTCTCCCAATTTGTTGAACACTATCACCATTCCCATATGTTGCTAACACTAAAAACTTCAGGATGATGGTTTCTTCTTTTTCTCATTATCCACATCAGTAAATCTTGTTAGCTCTGATTTTAAAATGTAGCCTGTATTAAACTGATTCTCATTGTTTCAAAAACTCTAAAGCAGTCCTCTATTATGTTGACTTATACAACTTTATATATAAATACACTCTTTTTAGTTTTTCACAGCCACATTTTATCCTCCACATAGAAGCCAGAAAACTTTCTCAAATGTGCATCTCTGATTGTGTCACTGCCCTGCTTAATCTCCTCCACTGATTTGCATTTGCAATTATAATGAATTTCTAAACATTCATTATGACCAACCATTATGTGTCTACCTTCCTGCATTACTTCAACTTCTAGTTCTCTCTCCCTTGATCCCTGTGTCCTAATCACAGTAGCCTTCCACCACTACATTATTTTCCCTGAAACTTATTTCGTCTTTTACTGAGTAAATAATGCCTCACGTTTATTGAATGCTAAATACGTTCCAGACACTAAATTATTTAATTAGATTAATTATTTCAATAATCTAAGAATTTAATTTATTGAATTCTCACAACAATCCAATAAGCAGCTGCTAATATTAACACCATTGTATGTGACATGGAATTGAGGCATAGAGGGATCAGTAATTCATCCAAGGTCACGAAGTTGGTAAATGACAGAATCTGAATTCAAAACCTAGTCATTGCTTTCCAGAGCCAAAATCCTTCATTTCTACCATACGCTGTACTCTGTTTTGCAATTACTTTTCAAACCTTTGCAGTTCTTCTACTTTGAATTCTCGCAATTTGTAGTCATTTATATTTTTAATATATTATAGTAAAGATGATCTTGTTTTGTTCTTGTTCAAGGTTTCTTTTACTATTTGGCTCTTTGAAATGCCATGTAAATTTAAGAATCTTTTTGTTATAGCTGATTACACTGTTAGAATTTTGACTAGGGTTGCAGTTAATCTGTAGTTTAATTTGAAGAGAACTGATATTGTTACTGTATTGAGTCTCTCAAAGCATGAGCATGCCTTTGTATTCCTGTTTACTTAATGGAGTCTTATATTTCTCTTAAAAATGATTTATGGTTTTCAGTATAGAAATTTTGCAGGTCTTTTGTTAGATGTATTTTTAAGCATTTGTTAATTTTGATGTTATATTTTAATAGTCAATTTCCAGTTATTTATTACTGATACATAGAAGTACAGTTGAGCTTTGAATATTGATCATGTATGCAGCAATCTTGATAAATTTGCTTTTGAATTCACATAATATCAACGCAATAGATATCTATAGTTTGTGTGTATGTATATATGTATTTGTGTATGTATAATGTATTTCTGACAGTAAATATGAGGATTTTAAATTGGAGGCAGATGGTTACTTTGGTGCTAGTTCTTCATTCCCCATTGTCCTCCATAGGTTGAACTGGTAAGAGATGTATAGAGCCTGCAGGTATGGTGCGGGTCTACTCTGCAAAAGAGGAACCCCAGAATTATGAATCTTGGAGTGAATATATGCTAGCTTATATTGCTGCAACTCATTTTCTCCTTTTCTATAATTTATATTATTCAGTTTATATTTGAATATTGTATGACTTTTACAGCCAGAATAAATCCACTTGGTTAAATTATTTTATTATTTTATACATCACCAGATTGTATTTGCTTCTATTTTATTTAGGATATTGGTATGCAAATTAATTACAAAGTTTGCAAATATTTTTCCTGGATGTTCTTGTCAGTTTTTGAATCAAGGTTGTGATGTTGTGATCCCCTCAGAAAACTGTTTGAGGCTGGGTGCAGTGGCTCACGTCTGTAATCCCAGCACTTTGGGAGGCTGCGGCAGGTGGATCACCTGAGGTCAGGAGTTCGAGACCAGTCAACATGATGAAGCACACCTCTACTAAAAATACAAAAAAAAAAAAAAAAATGTGGAGCTTGGTGGCAGGTGCCTATAATCCCAGCTACTCAGGAGACTGAGGCAGGAGAATCGCATGAACCAGGGATGCAGAGGTTGCGGTGAACCGAGATCACACCACGGCACTCCAGCCTAGGCAATTAGAGGGAAACTCTGTCTCAAAAAATAAGAAAGAAAAAACAAAAACAAAAAATTATCTTTGGAGTTTTTTGTCTGTTACTAGACTATGGAAGAGTTTGTGAAAGATCGACGTTATTCTTCATTAGAATTTACCAGTAAAGCCATGTAGACTTGAGGTGATTTCTGCTGCCATGTTGATTAGTTTCTCCTTTTCCATCTTTGGGTTTGATATTTTCTTCTGTTTCTAGTTTCTTGAGATACAAATTAGATAATTGGCCGGCCGCGGTGGCTCAAGCCTGTAATCCCAGCACTTTGGGAGGCCGAGACGGGCGGATCACGAGGTCGGGAGATCAAGACCATCCTGGCTAACATGGTGAAACCCCGTCTCTACTAAAAATACAAAAAACTAGCCGGGCGACCTGGTGGGCGCCTGTAGTCCCAGCTACTCGGGAGGCTGAGGCAGGAGAATGGCGTGAACCCGGGAGGCGGAGCTTGCAGTGAGCTGAGATCCGGCCACTGCACTCCAGCCCCGGCGACAGAGCAAGACTCCGTCTCAAAAAAAAAAAAAAAACAAACAAATTAGATAATTAATATTCAGATTTTTTCCCTCTCTTAATATGTACATTGATGTTCCACATTTCCATTAGGTTTAGCTGCATTTTTCCACGTTTTAATATTTATATCTCTATTAATATACAAAATATTTTTTGTTGCTTTCAATATGGGTTATTTAAAACTTCATTGTTTAATTCCTCAGTGCTTGGAGATTTTCCAGTTTATTTATGTTTACTAGTTAAATTGTCTTGTGGCTAGAAAGTATATTTTAATAATTGCGGTTCTTATAAATTGTGTTGAAGTTTTATATCCTTATTGATTATTTTCCTATTTGTATACCAATATACAGACTACATATTTAACGAGTTTGTCCTTTAATTTTGCTTTTTATGTTGATTCATTATCAGAAGATAGCCTTTCTGATAGTTACAGGTATAGAAAAATCAAAAAGGGAGAAAATCAGGGAAAAAAAGCTAAGTATTACTATTTAAAATTAATACAATGCAGTCATTTATGAAAAATGCCTAAGTTTTATAAGGTATTAAAAAGTACTTTTCATTTAAGAAGTTCTAGATTATTGTTATCATAAATTTGATGAAAATGGCAAATTATGTGTTCACATTTTACTAGTTCTTTTTAAATAAACCTAGAATTTCCATTTTTATTTTAAAGGGATTATTAATCATCTAATAGAATCAATTGAATACGATTATTTGTTCTTTTGTCGGCTTAAAATACATTTTAACATTTAAAAATATTTCAATATGTCAATTGGATATAACAAATATTAACATTAAAATTTGATATAATTAGCTTGGATTAATGTAAGTTCCAAGATGTAAATTTCTTTCATTTGTAGAGTTCTGTAGATACTGTGGGACAGTACAAATATCTCTGAAATTCAATATTATTACAACACTAATATTATTGCAAATTAATATTTTAAAGTTCCATAGTATTTTTACTTTTACAAAAACACTTTCTTGCGAATTGCTAGAATTTGATTAAGTCTCACAACAGCGCTCAGAGATTGGAAGGGCTAGAGTGGAGGAGCTGGTAATTTCAGTGTTTTTCCATGATTTCCAAAATAAATTGTGCCACAGTTACTGTAGAATGAGTAAATGGATGCCTCATTTTGCTCTTTCTGTTGATTGTTGAACTGAGATTCTGTTGACAGATGTTTATGTTAATATTCATTAAATTCATAATTATTTATTAAGTGACTACCATGTACATACAGACTTTGAATATATGTTACTGATCATTTTTTTAATGTGTGATTTTATGAAAACTTAGGCTATGTACATTTTAATAACTGTCAATTATTTCCATTTTCCTAATTTCCTTCATTCTGTTATATTTTCACATTGCCCTTAACTGAAATTCTTTGTATGCTGCTAACTCATTTTCACTCTGATAATGATTAATAAGTCATTCATGCAGTTTCTTCTTTTGTAGGATATGTAAAATATGTTACCCTTATCCCCAAAATAGAATGCTTGTACATTTTCTTTGATTTAAATATGAATATTTTAATAGCAGTCTGTAATGAAAGGAGTAAAATTTTCTCTTTTTATTTGCTTTTCTTCTATTGACATGGTTTCGGGCAGTTTTTTTCCCTGAGAATTTCTCAATTTAAGAAGAAAACATTCAGCAGGATTTTATGTTAGAGAAAGGAAAAGAGAAGGATTAGGCTCTTCAAGGCTGTTCTGAGTTTGAATTAAATTTAGTGGTAAAAAAGGTCACAAGTTCTGCTACAGCTAAGATCCCTGAGTAATTCAATTATTTTACTATAGTAGAAAAGCAATTTACTAGAATGAAGTCAATAACAGCTATGAAAAGGGTACATTTTCTTTAAATAATATACTGTATTAAGTACTTAGAAAATCTTAGAATCAGTAACAATGAACCAAATCAGTGATGTCCAACCTGGTTCCACATTAAAATCAACAAGACACTTAAAAGAAAACACTAATGTCTAAGCCCTTCCATAAACCAACTGAAACCAATTATTTCTGGGGTGGGACTTGTTCATATCATTTTCTCCATGTTCCTGAAATGATGGAAACTATTATATTATGCAATATATTAAAAAAATTTAAATACTCTGCATTCAATAAAAATAAAATCTAACAATCTTATGCTCATGCAACTCCACTTGCTACTGAAAACAAGGCAAAGCAAACAGATCATTGGTAGAAAGCAGATGTATATATATGTGTGTGTGTGTATTTACATATGTAATATACATATAGAAGATATCTATACATTCACAAATGAACAAATATGGCCTTTCAACGCCATTGAAAGCACATTGACACTTTAAAGAGATTTATTCCTGGTATAAGAAAAATATCAAGACACTTAAAATATTTATTAGAAAAAGAAACAAAATAATAAATCCATTTCTGTGTATTTCAGAGCTTTTCTGTGTATTACAGAACTTAGAAAATTTTGAAAGGCAAAGAAAGCTGCTTCTCATATAGAAGGAGGCTCATTTACTCTATTTAACAACATGTCAGAGCAAAACACCTAATGGTTTTCAATAGGCTAAATTGTTCTTTGAATTAAATATGTGCATGAAACGGTTTTTCTAATGCATAAAATCTAAGAAGCAATTTTCTTTATTCCTCCTATGTGGTGGCACCTGCTTATATACTTAAAAAGTCAAAATGTGAGGAAATCAATTTAATGAAACAAGCTAGCAAGGTATTCACACATTTATTGTGGTATCTGAAAGCAACAGTATAAGAGACAAAAGGGTTTTCTTATATAGATGGTAAACCAATAAAGAAATCAAGTCTTTTTTTTTTTTTTTTTTTTTTTTCCTGTGAGCTATATTTTAAAACAGCATGGGCTTTTTGATAGAACTTCTTAATCTAAAACTACCACAAAAGAATGAGATAAAGATTTTTGTCAACTCATTGATGCTGTGTGACTTTGCCCCAGTAGTCTTTGAGAGATTTTGTAAAGAACTGCAGCTTTCTTGCCTAGCAGCAGGATTTTTTAACCTGTATCATTCTCTATTTAGACTTTGGAAAATATTGCTTCTGTGTGTTTTGGGACCGGTTTTAGGAATCTAAAGAACCTGAAATGGAATAATAAATCACTTATCACAGTTCTTAAAAATATTTAATAACAATATAAATGTTAAATTTATTTATGAAACAAGGCTATAAACTGTCACCAATTTAATTTATGTCCTGATGTGCTATTAAGCAAAAATCCATGTTAATATAAATAATTCCATTGAAAATATTGCTCTGAAATTCTGAAAGTTCATATTTCTTGAACTATGAAACCAAAGAATACATGTAAATTATGTTTAATTCACTTGTGTTATACATATTACTGCATTTTCTTACATTTTCATTTTGGTTAAAATTGTGTTTTTGTACATTTCATGTATACTTTAAAAGCATTATATGCAGAAATGACATGGGAAGCTAAATACATACATACACACACACACACACACATAGAATTTTAACTAATTCACACATATATCATAGGGTCACCTGTGTCTCCATCTTCCACATGTGATAACAAATAACCCTTTTCTAGGAGAGTACTATGTATTAAATATTTCTATGTGTTGGGTATATTGACAGTGGTGAGTATGTGGTGATGTTTCAGAGAAAGGTACAAATTATCACCTAGCAGAAAAAGCAGACATTTCAGTCAAGATATGGCTACTGACATGCATCAGAGAGGAATATGAAACTTCGTATAGAAGGGAATGTAAGAAATAAGAATCTCTATAGCATGAAAGGGGACATCAGATATTCCACTGTTACATTTGTGGCAGAATTTTTCTTTTATCTCCATTTCCTTAAATTTTAGCATTCTCTGCCCAATCTCAATTGCCTTTGCCCTACCAGGCAATAGTTAGAATATCTTAGAACATAACTAATGTAAAGGATAATAAAGAAAAAAAGTATCTTTTTCACATTTTGGATTTCAAAAAAAAAAAGATTTTCATAATTGGGACTTGGTACAGCAAATTGAGGAGCTCAGCAAATCCTCTCCTTAAGAAGAAACTATAAAATTAAACAAAATAATCTATAACAGCAATTTCTGGGTTGTGGAAATTAATCAAAGGTTTATAATCAATTGTTAATGGAGACATGTTATTTTTGAAAATCTACTGAACTATTCAACAGGAAGATACTGGGGTATTCTTGCCTGAATAGCACTCCCCTTACCTCTACCCCATAGTTTCATGGATCAAGTCAAAAAACCCAGTTACTTTTCTGAAAAACAGGACTTATTTGGTTTGAAATGAAGTAAAATATATGCCTGACCAATAACATAGCAGTCTCAGTAGCTAATGAACAGAGATGACAAAGGACTCTGCTAGTTTTAAATTGTAATCCTAATAGAGAAATTTAACAGTGGTATCTTGGATCTGATAAATTGAGAGAGGGTATTGAGAAGTTCTCCATATATCCCTTACTTACTGTGTATCTGAAAGAAAAAAGTATAATGGAGATATAAGACAGTCTTGCAGAAAATAAAAGCTGGGTAAGACTTGAAAACTGACTGAACTGTTAATATACACCCTAACACACACAGATCCATTAGTAGAAGATGGAAGCTTGAAGTTTTTAAATAAAATTTCAGTAAATGTGTTGGCTGACCCCCAAACTAAGTAGAAGCAATCCCTAAGAGGAGAGATGAGAGGGGAGGGAAAATAAAAGCTGAGTAGAGACATAGATAGATATAAATAATGATCATATACCTCAAGACAAACAGATTAAATCCAATAAATTTGATAAGTAAGCAAACCAGTAAGCAGTAACAACTCTAAGTATTGTCTAATAACAATAATGAGAATCTGGATTTGGTACAATAGTTGATCTAAACTATCCAGTTTTCAACCACAATAAAATATGAGACAAAGAAATAGGCAACTGTGACCTATAGACAGTAGAAAATAAGTAGCTACTGTCTCATAGTATGCATATATTTCAAGGCTCATATTTTAACAGACAAAGACTATTAGACAGCCAATATTTTAATGTGAAGCACATAGTTTAACAGACAAAAATGTCAAAGTCACTACTGTAAATATGATTGAAAAATTAAGGAAAACATGTTTAAAGAATTACGTAAAAATATAACAACACCGATTCAACAAATAGTGAATCTCACTAAAGAAAGGAGTTCTAAACATAACCAAAATTTGGAATTGAAAAGTTTAATGGCTTACAAAATTTGCTGGAGGTGCTCAACAGCAGACTGGAGACGACAGGAAAAAGAAACAGTAAATTTGGAGGTAGATCAATAGAATTTTCTGAAAACCAGAGAGAAGAACAATGCACAGAAGCTCAGAGACTTGTGAAATAATGTCAAATATAAACACACACTCCACGCATACACACACACATAATGAAGGATTCAGAAGGGCAGGAGACAGAATAAAAGGGACAGAAAATTGTTATTAGATATATAGAAGAAACTTAGAAATAATAACAGAAAACTTCCTAAATATGGTGAAAAAACACAAATTTGTAAATAAAAAAATCCTAAGAATTCCAAATGGGAAAATCATAGAGTGATGCACACCCAGACATCATAGTCAAACAGTTGAAAGCCAAAAGATACAAAAACTTGAAAGCTACAAAACAAAAAGCACTCATTGGATACACTGTTAACACCAACATTAACAATTGGCAAGGATATGGAGAAACTGTAAGCTTTGAACTTGGTTTGTGAGCTTGTAAAATGGTAAAGCCCTTTGGAAAATATATATATTTTAAAATTATTAATGGTCTGGACATTAATTTGCTATACAATCCAGCAACTCTAACCTGGTTATCTACTCAAGATAAACGAAAACATGTTTGCACAAAGATTCTCGCATGATCATTTTTAATAACATCATTCGCAATAGCTAAATAGAGGAAACAATCTATCAATTACCTGGTGAGTGGTTAAATGGAATGTGGTATACATATACACTGGAATGGTATTCAGCACTGAAAAGGATGGGCTACTGATACATGCTACTAAATACATGACCCCAAAAAACATTACACTAGTGATAGGAGTCAGATACAAAAGACTGATCCCCTTGCCTCAGGCTCCCAAAGTGCCGGGAGTACAAGCGTGAGCCACAGCATAGTGATCCTTCTAGGGGGTGACGGGACAAGTTCCTTTCGATAATTTCTTCCCCCCTTCTTTTTTGCTCCCCCACATTCTACTACTAATTAGACATGCAAACATAATTTAAAATATCTGGGCCAATGCTTTCTTATTTTTATACATGAGACATGAAGCAAGACTAGCTATAAGCCTCTTTCAAGAATGAAATTTTATGACCATATTGTAGATTATATGCTGCTTCAAGTACTTTGTGCAGCAAGTTTGGACATTTAATTAATGGATCAATTAACTAAATCAGTCAATATTGTCAAAAAGATAACCGAACTGACACGGACAAATACATAGCTTAACTAGAATGAATTGTTATTTATATTAAATTTAATCTATGCATTAAAATATATTAAATATATTAAGAGGCAAGGACATTCTGTGACATGATTCACAATAATTTAGTCAGAGGATAAGATTTTAGATACAGGATAAACCATATATTTTGCTGTATGAGAGTCTCATAAGAATATGAGCAATGGCATTAGGATATAAGAATATGTGCATGGGAAATAATCTTGTCAGTAATTTAATTCTTCCTAAAAATATTTGAAATCTCCATGAATGGTAAAAAATAATATAAATGTAGAACTGATATCCTAAGTAATTTTTAAAACTATACAAGCCTGTTTTCCAGGTAAATCCAAATAAACTTGTTGAACAATTGCCAATAAAACAAAGAGAATTACTAAGAGGTTACAAATGTGGGCAGAAGCTATTGAGGCCACAACGACCTTTACTATGTTCCAAACAAAGAAGTACAAATAAAGTAAACCTAATGAGAAGACAATTGGATTACTAAAAGAAAGCTCCTGAATGAAGTGATTAAGTCAGGTAAAAAAATAATAAAGTGTTGCTCTTGTACTTACTAAGACATGAAAAGGCAATTATGCAAAAAGACACTTAAAAGCTGTGCTACTAAGAATATAGTGCTAATCTTTCTTAATACCCCTTCCTTTCAAGTACCACTTTCCCAACATTTCCTTCATTTGAAATTCCCTTCAAAAATATCCCTTGTGTTCACTACCATGTAGCATTTAGTGATTTTTTTTTCTGTCTACCATCAAACTTAAGTAATACTCCTTCCATTGTTTTACAATTCATACCTATTTCTTCATAATAATTAGCTGAATTTTTTTTACATATCCTCTTATCATTCTTTCCTATACACATATAGGATTTTAGGAACACACTATAGGAACTGCTTTTTACATTTTTTAAATTCATTATTCTTGTGGAATTTTGGAGGGTGACAAAAACAGGCCTTTCAGGATTCTATTTTATTTCTCACATCTTTTTCATCTCCAATCTCCATGTAATCACCTATCATCACTTCTGACATAAAATACTTGTAACCTTAGATAAAAGTTACCAAATGAACATTGGCATAGATGAAATTGAAAAGTCAAAGAAATTGATGGAAATAGAAATCTACAGGTGATTCTCTGAGGGCACCTCAAAAGGTACTAAGAGGGTGTATACTCCACTAATTAAGAGGCCAACACAACGCATATATCCAACTGGAAGGAAATATGTGGTTATAGAGGAGAAGCAGTTTCCAAATTAGGCCTGCTCACATTATAACCTTATTGCTGACAGTGCATCTTGTTATTTTTAAGATCATCAGCTTAATAATTTGTGATTACCTGTTAGAATTGAAATGTTGAACAGTTTCCTTGTGACACATGTTATGTTATATATTAAATTATAGTAACACATAGTAAAGTAGTAATATATATTAATATGTATAGTAAAGTAGTGATTTATATATACTAATTCTTGATTGATGATTTTCATTAACTTTGTTCTTGAATCTTGTCTCCTTTGGTAGGTCAATTCACTACATTTTGAAGTTTTTAAATTCCTTTCATTTAGCAAAGGATAGCTATTTTTAAATGTGACTTTTCTAAAATTATTTAAAAGTTGTTATTTGATTTAATTAGAAAATATTTTTTTCTAATTCTTAAATTTAAAATATTTATAAATATTAAAATATTTTCAAGCTGAAAAAATGGACATTGCTGTTAAAATTTTTGAAAAGTAATTTACTTAAAAATCACTTATAAAACCTGTCTCACATATTACAAATAATGCACACTTTATTTTAGGAGCTTCTCTTAAAAGGCTCATTTTTTAAAATGAAATGCTTTGGAGCATGGTCATTTTATTTAGATTCAATTAATATTGAATAATATAAAATAAGAATATTTCTCCCATTGTTCAGTTTGTGATAGCAGTTATAAAAGAGTGATTGGGTGCAAATCCTGGAGTTAAATTGCAGAGTTTGAAGCCAGCACAATTCCATTAGCTCAACAGCCTCCTATCGTTGTTGAGTTATAATGCTTTATAAAACATCTAGAAGAGCCAGGCACAGTGTCTCATGCCTACAGTCCCAGCACTTTGGGAGACTGAGGCGGGAGGGTTGCTTGAGCCCAAGAGTTCAAGATAAACCTGAACAAGATGGTGAGACCTTGTCTCTACAAAACAGATTTAAAAATTAGCCAGGCATGATGGCACACGCCTATAGTCCCTGCTACTCTGGAAGCTGAGATGGAAATAATTCTTGGGCTCAGGAATTCAAGATGTCAGTGAGTTCTGATCACACCACTGCACTCCCGCCTGGGCAGCAAAGTTGGGCCCTGTTTCTAAAAATAAAAATAACTAAATATAATAAAATACCTCGAAGAATATCTGGCACATAGCAAATACTGTAAATTGTTCGCTATTGTTACTTTCCCTACTTCAATTTTACACTAATAAAAATATACTGTTTCAAGCTTCTAAAGTGAGAACATAAAATTAATAAAAAGTTGAAATTTGAAAATTTGACAAACACCAAATTTCAAAGTATAATAAAGTAGACAAATGTGAGATCATTTTCATGCTGAAGAAGACTGTAAATGTTAAAAAAGTGAAATGGAGAAAAGCATATAAGAGATTACTGTTAAAGAAAGGAAAGTGTAACATCTAAATATGAAAATTAAATGAGAAAGACTAGAAAGACAAAGGAAAATGACAAGAAAGTCAACTAATTAGAAAGCTGGGTTACAAGCTGAAGAATGTAAAAGTATTCACCGCATAGAAACATAACAAGCAGATCAAGGAGAGTGAAGCCAGACACTTCTCTACTTTGCCATTTTGGTTGAATTTATTATCGTTGTTGTTGCTGTTATGTTGATTTATTTGTTTTTGCTAGACTCCTACAGAAATAATTATTGACTTTAAGGCTTTAAATATGCTTCCTTATTTTTAGTTTAACAAATGAAATCAGAGAGGACCTATTTGCTGGCAATTTTGCTATAACAAGACATATTCTAACTTTTAAATTGTGGCTACTTTGATGGACAGGACATAACTCGTTTTTGCTCTTCTTTGACTTATGAGTAACACTGCACATCAATCACTATACATTGGCCATCTACATCATATTTTTTCTTCTAGGAATTTGATTATTAAGCACTTCACCCCGGATTTTTATAATTTCTTTTATTTGGATATTCCCTCTCGTTATATTTAAAATTGACCAGTACTTAGATATCTTTAGTACTTTGTTGTTCTCATTTCATCAAGAATGTTTAGATCTTTGTTCACATTTATAATAGTTAAGGTAACGGCATGGTTGAGAACAATCATTCTTCTGTACTTAATTGATTTGTGATTTTGAGCTGATATTTATTCTCCTGTGCCACAGTTTTCTCATCTAACACTAATGACAGTAACTGTCTCCAAGGGTCTTCTGAGTATTGCATAAATTAATTCATGTATAATGGTTAGCAAAGGCCTCAAATGTAATAAGGACTCAATAAATGCTTACAAAGATTATCTGCTTGTTTACATAAACTTGGGCTTATTTTCATTTTCTTTCCCTTTGATCCATATTTTTGTTTTTTGCCTATTTAGGTTTACTGGATACTTTCACAGTTTACTCTCATAGATTATTCCTGGTATTCTTTAGTGTTAGTGCTTTGTTGATTTCTTATATGATTACTTGTCTATTCAGGATTTCTAAATGTTTTTGAGAAAAATTTAAACATATTTTTAGGAAACATCTATTTCATCAAAATTTTAATACAGAGATATGAAATAATTTAACAAAACCATCAATATGTAAATCTTCTTTCATCTTCATCTAAAAGGGAAGCAATTTCTAAATGCCCTAATGAAACTGTCAAAATCTAATTTAAGATTTATGAAGAATTCAACAAGTAATAATCTCGTGGACTGTGAGATTCTCAATAAGAAAGGGAGAGAAAAAATGACTTTGCCACTATGGTGGAAGGGCTAATGGAGGATTCTTCAGAATGACTGTGGTGCTTATGCTGCTCACATTCAGTAAGGCAATGGCCAACATTGATTAATGAGGTGATAACAACAGATTTTTAGATTGCTGGTGCTGGCCAGCTCTCAAAGAAGAATTATGTAAAAAGCCAAGCTACAATCAGGTAATGATATAAAAATGAATGATAAGAACTACTTTAGAAAAATCCAGCAAGTATCATCAGTCAGAAATCCACCTGATAGATTTACCTGTCTAAAGGGTACTGCTGCACTGGATGAAAATCTTATGACACAAATTAAGATACACAAGTTTGTCACAGTTATACATTTTATTTAAATAAAATTAAGTTTGACTCTACTTCTCATCTAAGCAGAGCGTATGCAGACGAAGAACTGATCCTTATTGGGACCACTTCATTTTCCCAGTGTCTACAAGATATACTTGTATTGAACAGGAAAAAAAAAAAATAATAATAATAGACACACACATCACAGTACACATCTTTGGTTCATTATGGTTTTCACCAGATGTCCCCTGATCCACTGACCAAGTGACAATTGCTTTATGAAGGCCTGTGACTATCTAGAATGTGATAGTGATACAAAGCAAACCTTGTCAAAACTAAAAACAGTTTCTAAGGTTCATGCCTCTCACAATGCTGCCTACTGTCCAGAGTCCCACCTTCACAGATGTTTCAGTACTCAATGTTCTATCTCTTGGTAAGCAATAAGGGTACTGCTGGTTATGGTAGAGAATCTGTCATTTCTCTGAGATGTTATTATTAAATGAGGCCACAAAATTCTATTTCTCATGGTATACCATACTTCTTTGCTCATCTTAATTTTAGGGAGTCTCTCTTTCTTTTTCTGCCTTACATGTGTGGATTCATATGAGAATAACTCCTTCAAGAGGATGAAGATCCCCTTCCCCTTGTAAAATTGAGAAGGAAAACAAATTTGTTTTAGAGGGACTTCTGCTTTTGGCCTGGCAATTTAAACATTCTCTGAGGTACAAAAGGATAAAGTGTCTGGCGATTTATTTGAAGTAGTAAGATAACAAGGGTATGAAAACATAAAGTGAAAACAAGACGCTGCTACTTCAAACACAAGGAGCTGCTATTTGCCTTTATATTTAGGAAATATTGCAGTAGATGAACAAAAACGTTTAGATTTTAGATTACTAGAAATATGGGGAAAACAATGAACTACATGAGAAGACATGAAATCCTAGGGTCATCATATCTGATTAAAATGAATGACAAAGGAAGAAGTTGTTGATGGAGTAAGTAAACATTTTACCTGAGTCCACTTTAGCTAAGTACTCTTAATATTAAAATTGACAAAAACTGCACAGCACACATTAAATGAGATGACCGAAATTCAGGAAAGTGGAAATTGGTTTTGATTTATTAATTTGATATATTTTGCCCACAAAATTAATATGCAAATATGTGATAAAAACAGAAATGTCCCCAAATGCCCTTTTCTTAGGCAATTCATAAAATGTTGGAACAAAACCATAGCATGTGAGTGTCTCCACATCTTTCCTATCTTTAGTCTCTACTGCAGTTAATTATGACTAATGGGGCATGATTTCTTCGTGTGCTGGAGATTTGGGCAACTATAATTGGTGAATATTTTTGATGCAATGTATTTAGTTCTTAGTATAATTTTAGCAGGTCCAAGAAAAGATAATCAATTTCCTCCTGCTGATTCTTTGACCAGGCAGCTGGAGAATAATAATGTTTATCTTCTGTTCATCTTCTACACTTTATTTAGGACTAGGAATATTTTTTTCCTAATAACATGAAGAGAGAAAAGATCCTCATTCTATGTCTCTGTCTCTTTATCTTTGTTTAATTTACCTTAACACTTGGAGGTTATATTGTTCATCCACTAAAACAGACAGTAATCTAGATCCTCAACACCATAATATTTACCATAAGTACGTAGTAAAGGTATTTTTAAAGTATGAGATCATAATCTCAAAATAGCTTAGAAATATTAGAGAAATTTCAGTCAGTAGAAACAGATACAAACATGAAAGAGATCATGGAAACAAGAAAGACATTAAATTTGTTTTTCAATATGTTAAAGGATAAAAAGTAAAAGAGAAACATAATGAGGAGAGAAATTGGAATATAAAAAGAAACCAGTTGGGCCGGGCGCGGTGGCTCAAGCCTGCAATCCCAGCACTTTGGGAGGCCGAGACGGGCGGATCACGAGGTCAGGAGATCGAGACCATCCTGGCTAACACGGTGAAACCCCGTCTCTACTAAAAAAATACAAAAAAAAAAATTAGCCGGGCGAGGTGGCGGGCGCCTGTAGTCCCAGCTACTCGGGAGGCTGAGGCAGGAGAATGGCGTGAACCCGGGAGGCGGAGCTTGCAGTGAGCTGAGATCCGGCCACAGCACTCCAGCCTGGGCGGCAGAGCGAGACTCCGTCTCAAAAAAAAAAAAAAAAAAAAAAAAAAAAGAAACCAGTTGGAACTTCTAGAGGCAAAATATCTGATATGAAAAGTTAACTGAATAGGATTAACACAAGTGATATATAAAACAAGATAATAAATATTCAAGCTGAAGCTCAGACTAAAAAATAGTGAAAAAATGCATAGACTTATTGACCTTTTCAACTGTTTCGTATTGAAAACTCTTAAGCATCTCAAACAAGATTTAAGTAAGAATAAATTTAACAAAAGAAGAAAGGAAGAAAGGGGAAAGAAAGAGGAAAAAAATAAAGAAGTAACTATGCCATCGCACATCACAATTAAATTTCTGAAAATTGGAGAATTAAAAAAAAACAACCTCAGTAAGTGTGTTTGTGTGGCAAAGTATTATATACAAGAAAAAAAAGTCATAAAAACAAATGACATTAGAACGACATTTTTAAATTTCTGCGAGTAAAATATCAACTTATAATTGTATATACAGCAAAACATTTCTAAAAATATAAGTCAAGATGAAAACAATTTAAGACAAAAATACAAGAAAAAGTAGATAAGCATTTTTATTGCTAGGAGACCTGCACTAAGAAACACATTGAAGAAAAGTCTTCAATATGAAAAAAAAGATACCAGATGAAAATACGTACATAAATAATTAATTGAAGAGCACTGAAATTATAAATACATGGTTAAAGGTAAAAGTACCTTTTTAAATTTATAATTTAATCCATAAGTGAAATGACTGTTAAAATTATTAGAATGCAGTATAAGTTTTATAGCTAATTCAGGAGTGAAGTTTATGATAAAAATTGCCTAAAAACCAGATTTGGAGGTATGAAAGTAATGGGGTTTTGCAATATTCTTACACTATATTTGAAGTGTTAAAATATAATTTGAATAAAAATTCTAATTAATTAGCAAAGCTTGTTGCAAACTCCAGAAAAGAAAAATAAAACATATAATAGTTATTCATAAAAATCAATGAAAAAGATGATCTATGCAAATCAATGTGTACAAAACTTGCTTGAAGTATAAAGATACAGGTATTTTAAAAGTAAAATATGAAAATATGTACCGTGTAAACATACAAAATGCATTTGGAGGGAGTGAGACTTTGGGAATGGCATCAAGTAACTTTCCATGAACTATCTCTACAGCGAAACAGACATTAAACTGATGAAAATTATTAAAAACATCCATATAAAGAAATTGAACTAAAAGTATGCAACAAACCAAAGCATCATTAATTTAATAAAATCTATAAACTTTTAGTGTAGTTGGAATCTGTGGCATTTAAAAATAAATGACTTTCGCCCTCAAACCGATCCTTCTAGCTTTATGTTGTGAAATATTTAATATTAGTGGGCATTGCCAGGAAGGACTGAGAACTCCTATAATCTACCCACTTCCCACTCCTAGGGAAAAGACTCTTCTCTGAATAAGACTGGTAGGCCACTAGTTACAGGCTGAAAAACCATGGATTCCCATCATCTCACCATCTTCTCAGCTCTCACTTGTACGGTGACGCTTTCATGCTAAAATGTCAAATGAAGAAGTCTTTGGCTGAGACTCCATTCCTAAGTCTTCCACAAAGATCAGAAGAATAACTCTAGAAGAAGTCCACCTTGTCCACACTATTCAGCTCCGGTTCAGTAATACAGTGGTTCTACTCAGGCAGGAGAGTGAAGACGTGAGAACTCTTGACCCTTTTCTCCTCAGGCTGGGTGATTTAAATTTTTCTGTCTTCAAGTTTACTGATTCTTCTGTCAGCTCAAATCTGCTGTTGAAGTCCTCTAATAAATTTTTCTTTTCAGTTATTGTACTTTTGAGCTCAAGAATTTATGGTTGGTACATTATCATTTCTATCTTTTTATTGACATCCCCGTTTTGGTTTTTATTGCTTCCTTTTGTTGTTTGTCCAAGTTTTATTTTAGTTCTCTAAGCATATTTAAAACAGCTATTTTAAAATTTTTGCCTAGTAAATCCAAAGTCTGGACTTCTTCAGAGATAGATGGTTTTCATTTTTTTAATAAGCCTTTTGATTTTTTTGTTGTTGAAACTAGACGTTTGAATATTTTAATGTAGTAACTGAAATCAGAGTTTTCTCCTTTTCAGAGTATGCTTTTGATTTTTTTATTTCAAAAACATTGTTGAAGGCTATTTCAATCTTCTTAGTGACTTTTACCAAATTTTTTTAATAGTCTGTGACCTTTGTCATGTGTGGTGCTGAACACTGTTTCTTAGCATGTATTCATTTGTGGTTTCTAAACTATTTCTTTATTTGTATTTTCTATTTGATGAGACACTTTCACATCCTCCTTTTCTTCTTTAAGCATGACTACTATCTCCTGGAGTGACTCATTTATAACTAGGGATAATGTGGAGAAAAAAAAAAAAAGTAAACACAAGTGAGCAGAGACTAAGGAAAATGTAGAACACCATACAGTCGATAATTATATGCCTTACAGGAGTTACAGAAGTTGGGGGCAGAATATTTTTTTAAAAAGCTGAAAACATCCCAAACTCATAAAAAGCTCAATGAGTTCCAAATAGAAGAAACACAAAAACATAAAGATCTAGACACAGTATTTCAACTTTGAAATGAAGCGCCCCCAAAAATCTTGAAATGCAGCTAGAGAGTAATGACTTGTTACGTATAATATATTCTGAATAAGATATAAAGTAGATTTATGCTTCTAGGAACAATGATTATAAAATAGAGAAAACACAATTTGCTAACATTATGAATGACAGAAGAAGCATTACTACACATCTTACCAACATTAAAGAATGATTAATAATTATTATTTTAATTATTTGCTAATTAATCCAATAATTTTGATTAAATAAACACATCTTAGAAAAACCTGAATCACAAAACTGACACCAGAATATATAAAAGTGTAAATAGTTCCATATCTATAAGAAAAAAATATTAATTTATAATTAAAGATCTTCCCCATGCCCTGCCCCACCACTAAATTTTAAGTCTAGTTGGGATCACTAGGGACTTCTTTCAAATATTTAAGGAAGAAATAATACAACTCTGACATAAATTCTTCCAGAAAACAGTGAAAGAGCAAACATCACCCAATTCACTTTTTGAGGACAATATTATATTACTTTAGTAACAAATGCAGATGAAGATATCACAAGTAAACTACCGTCTAATCTCCTTGATGAATATCCAAAAATGATTTACTTAATATTAGAAAATTAAACTCACCAACAAATAACATTAACACTACTTCTCCATTAAGTTCAGTCTACATCCTGAGAGAAGTCAGCTTAATATTGGAAAATCAATAAATTGACTTCACCTTGTAAATAGAATAATAGAGGAAAAAACCATATAATAATCTCAAAATATAGAATAGAATAATTTTGTAATATTTTAGAACATATTAAAGATAAAAATTCCCATCTAGCTATAAATGGAAGAAAGCATCCTTAACACAAAATATGACATTTAGAAATAATATATAGTGTACATTACATTTGATGGTAAAAGTCTGAATCTAATATAAAGAATAATGTAAACATGTTTTTACTATGTCTTCTATGGAAAAAACATTTTTTTCTGTTTTTACCATGTCTTCCAATGTTTGTCCTACCCAATATAATAAGGCAAACAAGAAAATAGAAATGATTTATAAAGAACTGTATAGGAGGCTTTATTCACAGATAACATGATTATATAAGATCCATATAGAAGACTGTGTACAATCTACTGAAAGAACGAGTGAAAATATCAAAGTTACCAGATAAAAGATTGATATATCAAAATTAATTGTATTTCTAAACAGTATAAATGAAAAATGAAAATATTAAAACAGAATTTTACAATGCCCAAAACACCTATAAAATAATTAGGGCATAAACTTAAGGAAATATTTGGAAGATATTATTCTTAAGAAGTTGATTTCCCTCAAATAGAACTAGTTTTTTTGGCAATCAGTTACAATTTCAGAAGGTTTTGCTTTCAGAGTTGACCAACTAATTGTAAAATATATTTAAATGGACAAAGATAGGAGAGTGAAAACTACTTTTGATAAGAATAAAGTTGAATGGACTTGCATGGTCTTATTTTGATACTTCCCTTTTACTTTAAACATGAAGACAATGTGGTAATAGTGTCTAAGTATTGACATACAGATAAATATAATAAAAAAGTTAGATGCGCCCATATATAACTGATTTTTTCTAAAATATCAAAATATTTTTAAAGAGAAAAAAGTGTACTTTTAACAAATGTTGTTACATTTGTATTTTTATACAAGACAATAAACCTTTAGCTCCCAACACACACAAAAATTAGCTATTAATACGTCAGAGACCAAAATGTAAAAGATAAAACTCTAAATTTTAATAAGAAAACCCAGAAAAATTTTGTAGTTATATTAATCCATTCTCACACAGCTATAGAGAAATACCTGAGACTGGGTAATTTATACAGAAAAAAGGTTTAATTGACTAATGATTCTGCAGGCTGTACAGGAAGCATGGCTGGAGAGCCCTCAGGAAACCTCCAGTCATGGTGGAAGGAAAAAAGGAGGCAGGCACGTATTACATGGCCAGAGCAGAAGAAAGAGAGAAGAGGGGGACGGTGACACACACTTTTAAACAGCCAGATCTCAGGAAAACTCTATCATGAGAACAGCACCAAAGGGGGAAATTCGTTCCCATGATCCAATCACTTTCCACTAAGCCCCTTCTCCAACACCGGGGATTACAATTTGACATGAGATTTGGGCGGGGACACAAATCAAAACCATATCGTTCTGTCCCTGGCCCCTCTCAAATCTTATGTTTTTCTCACATTCCAATATATTATAAAATCATCTCTTCTCAACAGTCCCCCAAAGTCTTAGCTAATTTAACATTAACTCAAAACTTCACTGTCCAAAGTCTTATCTGACAGAAGGCAAGTCCCTTCTGCCTATGAGCCTGTAAAATCAAAGGCAAGTTTTTTACTTATACCGTGGAGGTACAGGCATTGGGTAAGTACTTGGGTTCCAAAGGGAGTATTTGGCTAAAAGAAAGGTACTATGTGTATCATGCAATTCAACACCCAGTAGGGTAGTCATTAAATAAAGCTCCAAAATAATGTTTTTTGACTCTATGTCTCACATTAAGGGCACACTGATAAAAGTGATGGTGGACTCTGAAGACCTTGGGCAGCTCTTCCCCTGTGCCTCTGCAGGGTACAGCACCCATGGCTGCTTTCCCTGGCTGGCATTGAGCTGCCTGTGTTTTTTCCAGGCACACGGCACATGCTGGCAGTGAATCTACCATTCTGGGGACTGGAGGACAGTGGCCATCTTCTAAAAGTCCACTAGGCCTTGCCCTAGTGGGGACACTGTGTGGGGGCCCCAACCCCGTATTTCCCCTCCACACTCTCCTAGTAGAGGTTCTCCATGAGGGCCCTGCCTATGTAGCATGCTTCTGCCTGTACATTCAGGCTTTTCCATATAGCTTCTGAAATGTAGGTAGTGGCTCCCAAGCCTCAACTCTTGCACTCTGTGTACTTGTAGGCTTAACACCACCTGGAAGCTGCCAAGGTTTATGGCTTGCACCTGTGAAGCAGCAGTCTGAGTACCTGGGCCCCTTTAAGCCATAGCTGGAGCTGGAGTGGGTGGGAGGCAGGGAGCAGTGTCTCGAGGATGTGCAGGGCAGTGGAGCCCTGGGCCTGGCCCACAAAATCATTCTTTCCTCCTACGCCATCAGGCCTGTGATGGGAGGGGCTGCTGGGAGATTCTCTGAAATGCCTTCAGAGCCCTTTTCCCAGTTTACTAGTACTCGCCTTCCTTTAAATTACATAAATTCCTGTAGCTGGCTGGAATTTCTGTCCCAAAAATGGATTTTTCTTTTCTACCACATAGCCAGGCTGCAAATTTTCCAAACTTTTATGCTTTACCTCTCTTTTAAACATAAGTTCCAGTTTCAGGTCATTTATTTGCTCATAAATGTGAGCATAGGCTGCTAGTAACTGCCAGGCCATATCTTGAACACATTGAGGCTTAGAAATTTCTTTCACTAGATTCCCTAAAACATCACTCTCAAGTTCAAAGTTCCACAGATCCCTAAGTCAGGGACACAATGTCTCCAATCACTGTGCTAACACATAACAAAAGTGACCTTCGCTCTAGTTCCCAGTAAGTTCCTCATCTCCATCTGAGACCTCCTCAGCCTGGACTTCATTGTCCATATAACTATCAGCATTTTGGTCACAATAATTTCACAAATCTCTAGAAAATTCCAACTTTCCTCCACCTTCCTGTCTTCTTCTGAGCCCTCCACACTCTTTCAACCTCTGCCTGTTACCCAGTTTCAATATCACTTCAACATTTTCAGGTATCTTTATAGCAATGACCCACTGCTGGTACCAATTTTCTGTATTAGTCTGTTCATGCACTGCTGTAAAGAAATATCTGAGACAGGATAACTTATAAAGAAAAGAGGTTTAATTAGCTCACAGTTCTTCAGGCTGTACAGGAAACACAGCTGGGAAGGCCTCAGGAAACTTACAATCTTGGCAGAAGGCAAAAGGGAAGAAGGCGTGTCTTCCCATGGCCAGAACAGGAGGAAAAGAGAGAATGGAGAGGTACTACACACGTTTAAATGAACAGATCTTCTGAGAACTCACTCACTGACACAAGAACAGCAAAGGGGAAATCTGTGCCCATGATCAAATCACCTCCCACCAGGCCCCTCCTCTAACAATGGGGACTACAATTTGACATAACATTTGGGCAGAGACACAGACCCAAACTATAGCAGTAGTCTTCTAGTGGAAAGAATTTACTTAGGACATAAAAACATTAAGCAAGAACAACAACAAACACCCAAAAGGGACTCTAACAATAAACTGTTTTCGTTGTCAAAAATTACATTATAAAATTAAAAGGGCATACTACATCCCTGGAGAATATATTTTCAATACATTTATGTAATAAAGACCAGATACACAAAATATGCAGAAAACACTTATAACTCATTAAGAAGACAAACAAGTCATATTTCAGTGTAGCATTTGTTGAGCTACTTCACAAAATAAAATATACAAATGACCAATAAGCAAAGACACAGATACTAAAAAAAGTTTCAGTTACCAAGCAAGGCATATCAAAACCACAATGAGATTCTTGTATAATCACTAGAACAGCCAAAATGCAAAAGATTTATGATTCTAATTTCTAGTGAGAGCACTGGAGCAACTGGAACTTTCACAAACTGCTGCCGGAAACATGAGATGGCACAACAAATAATGAAAAGTAATTTGGAAATTTCTAATGAAATTAAACACGCACATTTGAAATTACTTTTGACCCAGCCAGTTTCACTTGCAGATATTTAAGAAAAATTAAAATACTTGTCTTTATAGAAGCTTTTACAAAAATGTTCATAGCAACCTTATTCACACTAGCAAAGAACTGGAAGCAATATGAATGTTCATCAATATGTGACTAGTTAAATATGTTCTGTCATATTCAGGCAATACTACTCAGCAATAAAAACTAACCATTGTTAAAAGCATGAAAGAACCTCAAAAATATTATTATGCTGAGCAACAGTATCAATGATTCTCAAAAATATGTCATGTAAAAGATGCAATGTTAGTTTTCATAACAGTTAAAATTAGTCTGTAATGATAGAAGTCAGACCATTTGCAGGTTCAGAGTGTCATGAGATAACTTTTTGAAGTGACTGAAACATTTGATATCTTTACTGTGGTTATGTTTATATGAATATATACATTTGCCAAAACTCATCAAACAATACACTTACTGTGGATGCATTTTACCATTTGTAAGTTATACACGAGATTAATTTTTAAAAGTAGGTAGTATACTATACTTTCTTATTTGTAATGTACAATGGAATCTGCTCTGTCACTTACAAAAATAAACTGGCACCAGATTATTAATGATATCTTAATTAAGAGCAGTAGTTGTCTAATTTGTTTGCATATTGAAATTACTTGCGTCACTTAAAAAAATAAGAATGCTAGAGTTTAATTGCTCTGGTTTAGTTTGTTTTGGTGCAAGTTTTAGGTTTCTTCAGGTGACTCTACTATAATGCCAGCTTTTAGAACCCCTAAGACAGTATTAAAAACAGCCACATTTAGCTGTAAGCAGAGTTAAAGGCTGTGCTTTTATAATTTTGAAATATACGTTAAAATATTTATTTGGATTAAAAATAAAATAGGAGTAAACTAGATTTAAAAGGGAAAAATTTTATTTATTATGACATTGATAACTATGTACAAAAGTATAAATTTAATTATGTATCAAATTATAATATGTTTTAATTGTCTAAATTGTTGTGTTTCTAGATTATTTGTATACTTTCTTATTTCTCCTTCATCTTCTATTTGATCCAAACCTAAAACCTCTGATGTCATTTTTTTAAGGTTTTGTTTTTACGGAGCATGTACATTTAATTTCTTTTTTTCTTCTAGTTTTCTTTAGAGGTATGTTAGTATGATCTTTACCTCAGTCATATAGTAATGAAGGGGTGTCTCTGAAAAGCTGAAGAGGAGACAATTCCTTTTATGACAATCCCCTTCAAATCTGCTTATATATTTTCTTTTTCTAAGGAACAGAAACAAATGTGTCCTAGAGAAATGATAGGTAGATGGAGAAACATAGATAATGATGAGAGATAAGTAGATATATCTAGCCAATGATTAATGATTAAGAGCTTATGATTGTAAATATGTCATCTTAAAACACTAACTACTTTCCAAAAGTGCAAATATCTACCCCAGAATGAACCACTAAAAATGTCAAAAACACAATGTTTTAGGAGCTTATTAAACTAGTTTCACCAGAGGTTGTAACTGCTGATTTTATAGCCACTCCTTTAAAAGAAGAGCTTCTTTTAACAGTGTGCAATATTCCTTCTGGTACAGGTTATCATGTATATTTGGCAAAATGCTATCACAAACACAGGCCTAACATATTACTTTAAATTTCTTGGATATCCAAGACTAAAGGGCAGAAAGAATATGGAGTAAAGAAACAGAATGAAGAACACATGGAAAGTGTGATGTAAGAGGTTTAAAGTTGTATGATTAATGTCTAAGCATAAATAAAATATTCTGTAGCCTTATTTTCATAATGTAGCATTTCTCATGTAAATAGTTTACCGTAATAAATGTCAGATAACATCAGGTCTGTGTGGGATGGAGTTACACTTGGGTCTAAAATGAGGTATGTCTCTTATAATGAGGGACAGTGAGAGATACCGTATGTTCCTGGCTTTCAAATTAGTAGTTCCATCTGTTTAACTAGTTGTCAATTTCATCCAAAGATACATAATGATTTGTGAGGATTCTGCAATGTGATAAACACCTTCCTTCTAGTACATGATAACTTCCAGGCCACGGAATTCACAAAGTAGTTCATGCAAAGTGATTATTCAGATATAAGTACAATATATTAGAAATCACAGAATTTGAGTCTAACTTTTGAGTTACTAAGTTACACATTGATAACTGTATAAAATATTGACAGCCGTAAGAACTGGCTACTTAAGTCTTAGAGCCCAGCACCAAATGGAAATAGGGGATGCCGAGATAAAAAATTATTAAGAAATTTAAGTTGGCAATACAGTGCTTAAGTAAGTGTGAAGCCTTTCAGTGCATGGTGTCTTGTGCTTATGTTGCATGTCCAGGAAACCAATCCTGACTGTAGTTCTGTACTTCAGATATATTGTTAAATCTAAGCTGGAACATCAATACTAAGATGTGTCATCAAATTGAAAACAGCTTTTTAACTGGGCGGGGTGTAGTGGCTCTTGCCTGTAATTCCAGAACTTTGGGAAGCCAAAGAGGGAGGATTGCTTGAGGCCAGGAGTTTGACACCAGCATGGGCAATGTAGCAAGACCTCCTTTTGTATAAAAAATAAAAATAAAAATTAGCCGGGCATAGTGGCATGTGCTTGTAGTCCTTGCTCTTCCAGAGGCCGAGGTGAAAGGATCCCTTGAGCTCAGGAGTTCAAGGTTACAGTGAGCTATGACCTTGCCACTGTATTCCAGCCTGGGTGACAGAAGGAGATACTGTCTTAAAAAAAAATTGTGAAAAGTAAATCACCTTTTGGCAAGTAAAAATAAAACTGAAATAAAATGAAATTTAAAAATTCTCAATGTTAATTATAAAATATTAAGTAGAAGAAAAACTTGATTTATACAAATATTAAATTGAATTGTGCAAACTATATCTTAGAATTAATTGAACATGGTATTTAACATAATATGATCTCAAAATGTACACACTAAACCTGTCTATATTAAGTAACAACTCCTCTTCTTCCCTCTTTTTGCTTCTTTCTAATTCTCATATTTTTCTTTTATAAACTTGATATATGTTTGCAGAATGGTGTGTATTTACAAATATTTAAGTGGTAAAGAGCTCATTGGTGGGAGGATTCAAAATCCCAGAGAATTAGCCACTGGGTTTCGTCAATACTTTGTGCATCTAGCAACGCTTAGAAATTCCATTAATTGTTAGGCCTAGTGTATTCCAGAAAAATGAAAAGTGAACTGTATAATTAGATTGCTTGGGTTCAAATCCTATTATAGAAAATACTTACATCTTTGGATAAGTTATTTGTTCATTTTTTCTAGTTTTTCATCTATAAAATAAGTATTCCTTATAACATTTACTGAGATAAGTAGAAATAAGATTATTATACATGCTTCATAGCTGTTATGAAAATTAATTCAAATAATCTATGTAAAGCTAACAGTATAGTTTTAAAGCAATACGTATAGAATAAAGGTTAGCTGTTATATTGGTGTGCATTCTTTGTATTATTTTTTGTTACCCATGGGCCATCAGGACTTACTCCCCTCTACTGTACAGGAAATGATAATAAAGGTAATAACAGGAGACATGTGGGTGGTGAAGAATATGAAAAAGAGAAATCATTGGTAATTTTTTTTCAAGGAACTGTGAAGTTTTGAAGAATTGTCACAGTAAATATAGCTTCCATCTACCTTGAAGTCTATTCGGAGATATACTGGATAAGCCTGAGAATGTTATCTCACCAAAAACTGATTAGAAAAGCTATGATTTTGAGTCCATTATAAATTTTCTTCAAGAGTGAATTTAGAGAGACCTGAAATAATCAAGTAGGGCTTAGGAGTTACAAGAGCAACCTGTGTGTAATGTCATGTACATTTTTCTCAGGTGGGCTGTGTTTTTCATATTCAACTTTTCATCCTTCCCAACTTCTTTGTCTAGGTTAAGACTCTTTGTACTCTTCTACTGTATAAAATTTCCCTCATATTCCTACCAAATTTCGTCTTGAAATAACAGCCAGTATCTTCCCAAAAGAGGCTTTACCTCTTAGGAATAAGAGGAAGTAAAATTCATTAGCCTTACTGGCTAGTTCCTGTAAATCTAGTTTTTAGCCGTTTTTTAATCTTTATATATTCCTTCTACCCAAATTTTATTATTCAATGCTTTAAGTTGATCTAAACTGAACAGATGCGTCCCTTAGCATTGACATAATTTTTAGCTGTTTCTCTGTCTTTTGTTATACCTGACACACTTTTTTTTTTTTTTAACTTTTTAAACCATAATTTGCAGTGAGGTAGATTTTACCATTGTCCCATTTTGCCCAAGTATAGAAGCTAAGTGTTTCCTTCTCCTTGATGTAAGAATGTCTACCTACTGGGGGCAGAATCCATGTTTCTTGTACTAGAGCAAAGACACATACACATGCAGCAGTTTGAATGACGTTCATCCAAGTTTCACAGGACTGTTGAATGTAAATAAGCCCTTGTTTAAGGTCCCTGTCACTAAGTAACAAATCCTGTGAAAAAATTATTGCCTTCAAATAACATTAACTATGATCTCTCTTTGATCCTTGGGTTGACAGGGAGTTTTAATGGTTCTCTGTTATTGTCTTACATACAACTGCAGCCAGATAATACCTGGAGCGGCATATTTGAAGTCACCACTCTGTTGAATATCCAGCAGAGAAATTTTTCACACACATGATCAGTGCCTTCATATTCTTTCACTTTTCAACACTTAGTGTTCTACCCCTAAAAGCTAGGCTGGGCTTTTTACAGCTTGATGGTCTCAGGGTACGCACATTTCTTCCATGGTGACTGACTTCCATAGGAAAGCATTTTAAGAGGTACCAGTTTTCTCAATGGCTAGGCCTGGAACTGACCAGATTCACTTTTACTACATTTGATTTTTCAGAGCAGTCACATGGCAGCCCAGAGCAAGACAGTGAATTAAATAGGTGCCATCAATTGATGAAGGGCATGTGCATGCTGACAGGATAGAAATGAATGGAAGTATGTTGGAGAAGGCAGCGTGTCTTTTTTTCTTCTCTTTCATAATATATATTGAGCATCTACTTTGTGCCTCCAAATGAATTAGGCACTAACTCATTTGTTCTTTTTAATTTGTAATTATAATTGAATTGTAATATACAGTAAATTAATGTTTAATCATTTCCAGGTCATCAACTATTTTGTTTCCCCTTAGAAAGTATTATATTTTCCTGTGTTTGGCTTGAATGTGAAAAAGCACAAATTATATTACATTGCTAATAAGTGATATGGACATTTTTATTTGCTAAAATGATAGGTTATATTAATTTTCTCAACATAATTATTTTGTTGTTGTTTTTCTGAATCTCATGTAATCATTAGCAGGAAGACTTCAAGTAACTTCTTCATTATTTTGTTGCCTTATTTTAATATCTTTATAACTTCTGTCATAAGGTATAACATCTTTTAGAAATGTTCAACACGTTTCTAAAAAATTAATAATTCCAAAAAGCATGGGTATCGCTGAAACCTAATAACAGATGTCTTGGTTCATTTCCCTACTGTCTTATAGGCACTTATTATTGGTGTCTGACTGAGAAGATTTGCTTTCGAATTTGTAAATTTAAAGAACCACTTTAGAGGTAAATAGAAAACACAAGCATTATTTTTAACAACCAACTATTGATCACAAATAACATCTATGTCTATTGGAACCACAGAAATTTTGTAAGAATCACAACATGATTTTCAGTCACCTTGAAACTATAATAGAGCTGTGTTAAAAAGAAAAAGAAGGCAAATGGCACATTTTGTCAATACTAAAATATTGGTGCCTATGATAATGGGTGCTAGTATTTTCTGACGGCTCTTCTGGAAATTCTTGTATTTTGTTTTGTTTTGTTTTTTCCATTATTTCTGTTCCTTTGATATCCAACTATATATAACTCACAATATTTTCTGAACCATCAGCAAAAGTATTCAAATGCCAAGAGTAGAAATGTTAATACAAGATGTGAAGAAGATTTGATTGTTTTCTGCTCAAAGTTCTGTGATTTAGTATGAAGTTAAAAATACGTGGTTATAATTCTTTCTCTCAGACAAGTTTTCAAAAATAAAAAGGTGTATTTTTCTTTGATCTGCAACAGAAAAGGTAGGAAAGGTTTGTCTTTTTTAACAGACTTTTTTTTTCCTCAGAGAAATTAACATAGCTGTGGATTTGCTTCAGTTGAATAACCTGCCTTTAATACACAAAATCAGACACAGAGGGTATTAGGTACTTACTTTTAGTGAAGAGAAAATGTTTTAGATATCTAGATTGTCTTCAAGGGAAATATTTAGGTATATTTATAATTGCTGAGGATGAATGTATAAACTAAGTTTTCATAGATATTTCTACAGCTTAACATTGTGTATTTGCAATATTAATTTCAGACTTGAAAGTAAAATAATAAAGGCTAAATTTATGGGAAGAATGATTTAAACAGTTTAAACCTAATTTATAATATTGAGTGGGAAAATTCGTATTAAAATCACTTTCCTGGGTATTACATAAGAATATATTAGAAATTGCCTTTTATTTTGTCTGTAAATAATTTCTCATTTTTCAACCAGAAATTGTTAAATTAAGATCCTAGTACATGCATGCAATTTATTTGAGGGGATAAGGTTCAAAGATAGAAGAAATAAATATGCTATTTGAAATCTGAGAGTCTTGACTATAGCTCTATAGTAAATATCAACATAATAATATTAGGTATACTGATTATATATGTGGTTGGATATTAAAATGGTTGTACCTTTAAATGTTAAAATCTACAGAATTTTTAAACATAGAAGGATATCTTAATGTGGATTATGTATATAAACACTTAGAATTTGAAGAAATATAAAAAGTTTACTTGTCTCAAAGCATAGTCTCTCTTAGCTTGCCACTTGTGTGAAATCCTCATTGTTTATTCATTTGTCTATAATCAACTACACACACAAAGTTGAGGTGAATGTATTCCAGTATATATCACTCTTTGAGTCATGGGGTAAGAAAAGAACCTGGGTACATATGGCACATCTTTCTAAAGCATTCATATAATAAAAGACTGGAAAGGGTATACATCTAAATTAAAGTTGGGGTTATCAGAGTTATCAAATGAAAATACAGAACTCTGAGTTGAATTTGAATTTCGAATAAACAATGAATAATTTGTAATATATTAGGCCTCTTGTAGTGTTTAAAACCCAGTTAACTAAAAAAAATTGTCATTTATCTGAAATTCAGATTTTACTGGCATTGTGTATGTTATCTGCAAGTATAATTACAGAATAAACAGATGCAAAATGTTACCAGATGTAAGCATTTCATGCAAATAAACAATGAAACAAGGCACTGTAATAATATTTTCTTTTTGTGTCATATTATCCTCCCAGAACTTTCACTATTACTTGTTTACTCCTATTGAGGAAGCACTTTGGTAGATACTTTTTGAGAAGCATTTACATACAGTAAAAACATTAAGTATGAGAGTTTAAAAATACAGCTTTGTTAATTCTTTGACACTTCTCCTGAGGAAAGGAGAGATCCATACTCTCTTGCCTTGAAACTGGACAAGTTTGTCATTGTTTAGAGAAATCAAATACAATAGAAGTAAAGTTAAGACATGGTGTTAATTTAGCTTAGCTTCTGCCTTGAGTTCAAAGGAGCATTTTCTCCTGGTGCCCTAGGATGTTACGTAAGAAGTCTCACTATTCTGAGGTCAAAATACAGTGGGAAGATCGTGTTTCTTGGGAAGCCTCACACTGACATTCCAATCAACAATGTATGTGTGCCCGACCTACTAGTCATTCCAGTCTAGGTGCCAGATTTATGAGTGAAGAAGTCTCTAAAAGATTTCATTTCTCCATTGTTCAAAAAGCTCCCAGCAGTTTAAGTCTTTCCTGCAAATTACAGAACAGATAGAAGCCATCTCTGCTGTGCCTTGTCTAAATTTCTAACCAACAGAATCAAATAATTGTTTCATTTCACCAGGTTTTGTAGCAGTTTGTAACTTAGCAATTGATAACTGCAATGGTATATACCTAAAACGTTTAAAAGTTAACTTGCTAATAAAATAGCATGTATATGATTTTTAAAAGATTTTTATACTTTCAGAAACGGAAGCAGAAAGATGGCTCAGAGTAATTTAGTTTGAGCTGCTTAAAATTTATGTGCCTATGAATCACCTAAAGATCTTGTAAAAATGTAATTTTTGATTCAGTAGTTTGGAGGTGGGGATGAGATACCGCATTTGTAATAAACTCTAACAGGATGATGATGGTGCTGGTCCATGAACCAGCCTTTGAATAGCACAGCTCTGCTTCACTTCCCTCATTTTGAATTTGAGAAAATTGAGATCTAAAGTGGCTAAATAGTTATCTAAGACGATAGTTAAATGCTGGCAAACCATGTAATATTTCTTAGGGAGGTCATGGACCTAAGTTATGGGTTATCAGGAGGCAATTGGAAGTTACAAATAATGGAGAAGAGAATTATTTGGTGATGATCCGTATGTCCCTCATTTGTCTTTGCTCTCATCCTTAAAGACATAATCTTATAGTTAAATTGGACATGAGAAACTTAAAGGCCAGAGAAAACAAGTGACTACCTGGAATAGGTAAATGAAGAAGGGCTGAATCCAGGGATTAGAGGATTAAAAATTTCCATCTTCTATACCATGCCAGCTTGTCCAACCCATGGTCGACACATTGCATGAGGTCCATGATGGCTTTAAATGTGACCCAATACCATATAGTAGTCACTTAATCCTCAGCATACCACTAGAAATAATCACTACATGGCATCTCTGTCCAGTGGAGTATATCGATGGATATACATATACATATATATTTGGAATAAAGTTCACATAGGCTTATGACTAATCTACAAAACAAAAATGTATAGAAAGGAAAGATAGCTATTAGAAATTTTAATAAAAACCTAAAATAGTAAAATCCTTTTGTGTCAAGAAAATTTTATGCACAAACATCTTCAAAAATGAACAAACATTATCACATGTTTTTCTTGTAAAATGGAATGGAACATTTCATGATGAAGTTCTTCCAGTTAAATGGCTAGCTGGAAGAGAATGATACAATTCCTTTCCTTTTAGTCATTCATTATGTATCTTAAATAATTATATAATAATAACATATTAACAGTGCTGCTATGTGTAATTTTACATTCATCTTCTGATTCATTTAATAATTATGAAATGTATTTTTTGTTTTCTTCTCTTTGCTATTAAAAGAAAAAACATAAAGTATCTGAAATTCTTAACCATATTCCATGAACTCTAAAGGCAAAATGTAATATATTATTGAAATATGATACAATAATTTTGGCACCACACTAAGAAATTAAAAGATTTTTAATTGAAATCTATCCCACAATTGAACTATATGTTTTTGCACTCTTTTGTGAATCTAAAAAATACATTGAATCTTAGTTATCCTGTATTTCCCATATGCTGAAATATTTTGTTACATTATCTCAGAAATTATTACATCATTATGCATCACTGCTTATCTATTATTCCAAACTATACTAAAAAGGGTCTAAAACAAAAAGAAAATACAATACAAAAATTATAGAATCACCTAGAATTGTGATACAATGAGAAGTTGATTATTTTAATTTCCTTTTTTTCTTTTGAAAGCTGTTGGATCTTGTGCTCAGGAGTTCAAAACCAGCCTGGGCAACAAGGTAAAACCCCATCTCTACAAAAAATACACAAAATTAGCTGAGTGTGGTGACATGGACCTGTGGTCCCAGCTACTTAAGAGGCTAAAATGAGATGATCACTTGAGACTGGGAGATGGAGATTGCAGTGGGCCAAGATCACATAACTGCACTCCAACCTGAGTGGCAGATGAGACGCTGTCTCAAAAAAAAAAAAAAAAAAAAAAAAAAAGGAAATTAAAAAATATCAACTTCTCATTGTATCACAATTCTAGGTGATTCTATAATTTTTCTATTGTATTTTCTTTTTGTTTTAGACCCTTTTTAGCATAGGTTGGAATAATAGATAAGCAGTGATGCATAATGATGTAATAATTTCTGAGATAATGTAACAAAATATCTCAGCATATGGGAAATACAGGATAACTAAGATTCAATGTGTTTTTTAGATTCACAAAAAAGTGCAAAAACATAGTTCAATTGTGGGATAGATTTCAATTAAAAAATACTAAGTAAATTTTCTTCTTATTTTTGTGCAGGATGGCTAAAAAAAGATTAATGCCATGAAGTGTCAGGTTGTACAAAGACTCAGAGTTGCTCAATAAAAAAACTCAAAAACTAAAATTGAGTCCAATGGACACAATGACATACCAGTTAGAGATATGACCACTGCATAGATTGAAGGCTGTCAATCAGCATTAGTTGCATGGTCATGTTAAAAAAGCAAGGAGCAAAGAGTCTACATTGTTATAAATCAGTATGAAACAACTTAATCTACCAGTCGCAGGTAAATAAAACAACAGGTCATGAATATGATCACACAAAAGAGAAAAATACTCGTGTACTTTCCTAAAGTATGTCGAACCAACACTTCACGATATCAACTGACAGTATCACCAAAAAAAGTAGTGAAAGCTGCTGGTTGCATGAGAATGCAATCAGCAGATTGAACAAATAAATATAATTTTATTTGTGTAACTTTATTTCAAGACACTGCCAGTAACTTTTCATTAGTTTTTAAACTTTTTTTACTTTTCATTAATCAAATAGAATACAGAAATAGTATATGCAATAACTGTGTTTTATGAAATTCTAAAAATGTTTTCATTGACATATTCTGATAGTTTAGAATGCATAGTATGAATTAAAAAAGTAATCATATAGGAAAATATTTTAAAAAATAGACCTTAATATTTATCCAAAAACAGACTCTGTGTATATTTAAAATTATGAAATAAAATTAATCCTTTCAAGTGATATTCTCCATATTATTCATCAGACTTATTATATATTAAATCATAATCATTTAGTTTTTTTCTTTATATCCAGTCACACTATGAACCTCATCAAACCAGATGGCATGTCTTATCTTTAGTGCCTGGCACTGAAAGTCAAGGTACAACAGAGACTTAAATACATTTTTGATGTCACAAATAGGATTTCTGAAAAGTTAGTTAATTGATTTATTCATTCAAAAAATATTTATCAAGTGCCTACTGTGTTCTGGGCATTCTTCCAGGCCTAGTCATTGAGAAGTCAATAAATTTTCTATACACTATTTAGCAGGCAGGTAAAACAAAATCTACCTCTTGTTTTAGCTTGTTTAAATGGCAATTTCTCTTTACCTAGAATAGAATGTCCCAAATAGGTTAACATTGGGTAAACATCTCAGCTTGAGGGCCATTCTACTTTATCAGCCAAGATTTTTTAATACTGCTTATTTTTTTAATTCAGGAAATATATTTTAATAAGTTGATAAGTTATTTACTTGCTATACATGTTTTAAATAACTGTTATGAAAAATTTGTTAATTGGGGGATTCAGAAATGAAGAATTTTGTTAAATAACAAGTTAATAGGCTTTGGTGGTATGAACGTATACTTAACTGTTTATCATACCTTTTATTCTTTTAGTGAATTATATTAAAAGAGCCCTTAGCTCTTCCATTTGTTCTTTCTACACAGTAACTTGCACTTTATGTAGTCTAATATCTCTATAGAGTTGTCCTAAAGATTAAAATTCTTCCAAACACTTATGGCCAGAGACCCTGTTGATCATTCTAATTTAGACAAATGAAAGTAATCATTTTAATTTTTCTCTCAAATCTTTTTCAGATTGTTAGTCAATACTTTAAACACATATTCTTTAACATGTTATTTCAGTTTAGTAGCATCTTATCTGCTTTTTACTTTTCTATTTAAAAATTGTCTTCTAAGAAGATTGTATAAATAATACTAAAACTATAGAAATCTAAAAAAGACTTACTAGAATGGGTATAATTGTGTCTTAAAGAGATACTGGGGTTCTACATGTGTATGTGCATAAAAGAGATAATCTTCTGAAATATTGTTCTTAGAAATGTTTTGCCACACATATTTGAAAATCCATCACTTCCATATTTCTCAAAAGTGAGTAGGGCTGTTCATGATTATTCTTTATACTTTTGAAATTAATGGCAGGGGGAGGGGTATAAGCAAATTCTTAAATACTACCTAAAGCTACATCTCTGTTTTAAAACACATTACCTTTTAAAGACAGTGTTTCAGAATTTCAACATGAATGGAAGTGTCAAATTGATGCTCAATACTAATTTGTTTATTTATGCTGGAATGCACTTACATGGTAAAAAGGTAGGTATCAAAAAAATAAAGATTCTTTATTTTGAGACACTGAAGTAGATTTTCCTTTGGTCTCAATGCCATAAATCCCATTAGTGTTAATTGGAGATTTGCATGTGCATTGAGAGAATAATATACCTCATTATTCTTGAGTAACAGCTCCTGACTTTTAAAGGCCATTTAGAATGTATGACAGGAAACAAATAAAAGCATACCACTTAGCTTTTTGAAAGTTATTTTCATAAATTGGAAAATAAAACAAAAGGCTTCACAAATGCTTTACAGCTACAGTTTTAGCATTTCAGCAATAAAATTTGTAAAACCAACTTTTGCAGCTTAACCAGCTTATGAATATGTAAACTATATCTACAGTCTGCTTCTTGGTAGTGACCTTGGCCCTGAAAACATATGCCTGTTTACTTTATTGCTGTCGTTTTATATATTTTATCCATTAAAACTCTACCGTGAAAAGAAATAATGCTTTTAGTTTTAAAATAATTAAGATTGGTTGAAAGACCACTTTTGGATATTATGATAAAGACACCCCATAACTATAAGGCACTTGTGTGACAATCACTATTTTAAGTACATTTTTAAGCATAGACTTATTAAACATTCAGCAATTCTATGAGGCTAATACCATTATTCCTATCTTATAGACAGGAAAATAGAAGTATCAAATTAATTTGCCCAAAGTCACATACAGGTGGTGTGGCTCAATAAACTGTGCCTGTGAGTAAGCCCAAATGAGTAACCTCTATGCTGAAAGGCAAACACACTAGTCAACATTTAAAACTTTTTAGCTAATTCAACGCATGCCCTTTAGAAGACATGTTAGATAAACTATTATCACACATGCTTCATAGGGTGCCTCATCAGTCACCACATACAATTTAGGAGAATATTCTTCCAACCACACATGATTTCCCTGAGAAGAGTTGACAGTGACAATTTCTGAACTCCTTATAATGAGGGCTAATATGTAGAATGCATCTCCATGACAGATGCTATTGTAGGCAATATTGTTTCACATATGAAACCATTTAAATCTAACCTTTGAGATAGATGCTGTTGTTATTTTCCTTTTACAGATAATGAAACAGGGGCAGAGAAAGGAGAAGTAATATTCAAATTTTAACAGAATTGGAACACAGGCATTCAGATTCTAGAAGAGAGACAAGATATGATTGAAGAAATGTAGGTGTGGGGCTCTCTGAGCTTGGATTTAAATTCTATATCATAACCTCATGGGAGAAAATGAGGAAGAAAACCATTGTCTACAGACAAGTTAAAAACAGTCAGACTAAATAAAAGTTTGCTTATATTTTTATTATCATCATGTAAAGGCTATTTTTTTTTTAATATCATGGGAAAGATATTCCTCCCCATTGAGGTAGGCCTCTCCCATGACCTCCATCTTCCTTCTTTCCTATACTATCACCAAGACCAACATTCATTAGATGCTTTCAGACACCACATGATGAAACAATTATGAATGGGGAACCCACAGAGTTGTTTTAAATGAGAAAATAAAAGTGAAGTAAGCAGTTGCATTGCAGTCACTCCAAAATAATAGAAGTCATGAATTTGAACCCCCCTAAAAAAGGTGTATTTACATTTGGTCTCGAACAATGTTCCACTACTTGACCAGTGATAGCCTTTCACATTGGCTTGCTGTCCACACTCCCAGAGCTTTAACGAAAGCAAAACAAACATGATAATGATGGTGGTTTAGACTCTCAGGCTACATCTGCTGTCCATGCAGGCAGACTAGAATATGGCCTGTAATTTTCAAACCCTAAACAACTGATTGTAGAGCCTTCTTATGAAACAATGTTTCTTTCTTGAATCAGCTTAATTTATTTACTTGTTTTCAGAGAATGGAAATGGAATGAGAAGGAAATGGTGAGAACCTTAATATCACACAATCGATGCAGGATACCTCTCAGGCTCATTATATATCTGTTTAATACAAAAATAGCATCAAACACCAACCATGTGTAAGGCACTGTTTTAGGTGCTGGGAATGCCATCTGCTATTTGTTTTCCATGACTGATGTAACAAATTACAGCACATGTCATGGCTTCAAACAGCAAAGTTTGTTATCTTACAATTCTGTAGGTTAAATGTCTGACATATATTACTAGGCTAAAGACATGTTGGCTGAGCTGCAGTCCTTTCTACAAGTTCCAGAGAAGAACCCACTTTCTTATGTTTTCCAGCTTCTAGAGGTGGTCCATATTTCTTGGTTTGTGGTTACCTCTGAAAATGGAAGGTAGGCACAAACCAAGAAATATGGGGCACCTCTAGAAGCTGGTCCATCTGATCTTTTTCGTAACTGAACCACATTGAAACTGACTCTTGCACTTCCTTTTTTACTTGGGAGAACACTTGTGATTACATGTTTCCTGTGCTCCATAATATAGAAAAATCTCCTTATTTCAAGGTCAAATGATTAAAAAGCATAATTTCATCTGCAACTTTAATTCCCTTTTGCCAGGTAACATAGTATAATAACGGCTTCTAGGCATTAGAAGGTAGACAATATAGACCATTATTCTAGCTTCTGCATTATCTGTATTCACACGTTTCTTAGAGCTTGTGGGAGAGACATGCTGATTGTTTGAGTAAGCAAATAAATAGAAGTATTCAGAAGCTGTGAAACTTGCTGTAAATATTTTATAGTGTTATGAGTGCTTAAATCATGGAGAGTTGATCTGCATCAGGGAAAATTTCCTTAGTTGGTGACATTTGTTTGACATCAGGAAAAAAAGTGCAGCTCAGTTAACAAAGGAATCAAAGGAGTTTTTTTTCTTAAGGCCACCTTCTTAGTACATTATAGATGCTCCTAAAAAGTACTGTAGCATTGGTGGCTTATAAACAACAGAAATTTACTCTCCCAGTTCTGGAAGCTGGATGTTTAAGATCAATGCATCAGCATGGTTGGGTTCTGATGAGGGCCCTCTTTCAGGTTGCTCTGGGGTCTCTTTCATAAAAGCACTAATCCTTTTTATGAGAGAAAAACTTCATGATTTAATTACCCCCCAAGGACCCCACTTCCTAATAACAACACACTGTTGTTGTTGATTAGGGTTTCAGTATATGAATTTGGAATGAATTCAACATGAATTTCATATGCGTATGAATGTTCATATTTGAACTGGGCTGTACACAAACATTCAGTCCATTGCATTTACATACAAGGATTCAGAAATAAGGGAAAATAAGAGACTTGGAAGAACAGAAAGATGGCCAGTGTGCCTAGAGCAAAGAAAGCCTTATAATTCAAACCAATGATCTGGAATACTCTTATCACCTGATTGACTCAACTGATTGAGATGATAAGAATACAAGAGGGAAGAAAATCTGGGTTCCTCTTACTCTTCTACCTCCATAAATAGCCCATGACCTTCTTAATTATATTTTTGGCTCCGCATGTTGTAAAGACATGAGCCTAAATGTGTACAGAGAGTCCCATTTTTCTTTGGCCCTTAGAGATACTAAGAATATTTTTAAACATAACATGTATGTAAAAACTTAAATAGTTTTATAGAATTTAAACCTGTTTTTGGTCATTTGTTTATTAGTACACATACACATGCTTAGTGATTTTTTGCATTATAATTTGAGTTTATATATATTAATACAATGGTTCTGCTCATATCAATATTAAGGCATTGATCTTTTTTTAAAAGAGCATTTTATCAGAATAAGAGCAAATCCTATATATTAAAAAATGTTTCATGATCAAAGAACTTTTCAGAGCATTTTTGGGTGAGGTTACTGGTGTGATCGTTTCAATTTTTTCCTTCCTTTATACATTCAGAAAATATCTCCTGATCACTGGCTTTATCTGGGCACCGGGATAGCTACTAGGGTTTTAGTGATGGATATAATGGATACAGTTCCTCTCACAGTCTACACAAATTTATTTTATTGTCTGTTACTTCAGGGAATAGATTAAATAATTATATCAGTCTGGTCTGATGAAAAAATTATTATGGCACATAAATAACAGTATCAGTACAGCCAGTTGTGCATTGAATATGAAAAAGAGCAATAGATAACATGTTATCAGTTTATTCTAAAAGGCAGCTGGTGAGGGATCCAAATTCCTAGAATTAAGTTTCTATCCTCAAGCATGTGGTCCCATTTTTTTGTACACTCTACCTGGTCACAGAATTCATGGCATTAAAGTATTTATTTAGCACCTGTCTTTCATTTAGGATAAAAGCTTTCTAGGGGCAAGTGCTATAAATTCTTTGCCCCTTTTCTCTAGAAATGTCAGAATATATGTGGTATAATATACATTGAATATCTCTAGCTAAACAGAACTAAAATATAATTTAGAGAAATTAAATCATATTGATGGGCAATGGTTTATGATAAGCTTATCCTCTTTCTTTTCTATTTCAACATGCAGAACTTTAAGAAATGATACATATTTATTTAAAAGTAGTGTACAGTATTTTATACATTTAAAATTTTGCTTCATAACAATCCAAGTGAAACTAGCATAAACATGAGCCCGTGCTATTTCAACAATATTAGCAGATCTGCTCAAGATTAAAATACAATTTTTTAAAAAAAAATTTAGAAATCTCTTAGCTCAAAAGTATAGTCCTACGTCATCCTGACATCATGGAAATGTTAATTTTTTCTTTTTTTTTTGAAATATGCAATTCATGAATCTGTGGTTGGATCTTGTTCCATCTTATGAATTTCTGGGGTCCTATTTGTTAGCTACTGATGGTATTGACTGAAGTGTTTGTATATAACAATTATGACAAAAATAATATTTCCAGTTTTAATATGATTTTTAACAGTAAAATTTGATTATTTTCAGATATAAACTTATTTTCTGGCAGCTATGAAAAACAAACTTGATTATGAAGTTTGTTCATTGTTATGAAGAGGATATAAAGGTTTTCTACATGATGATTTATTTTGGATAAAGAATATCAGGCATACTCAAACTTTTGATAAGGCAGAATAAGTGAAATACTTTCTTTTTGTCCTAAAATTTGGTTTATAAGAAGAAAGGAAAGTAAATTTATACATACAGCTAATTTATTAACCACATATATTTTCACCATTACAGAATTAGAAAGGTGGTACTGCCCATATACAATTAAAGAAACTTTGTGGTCAAGTACACCAGTTTCTGGCTGAGTGACCTCTGTGAATTCACACAAGTTCTTTTTGACTTTCATATTCTGCATCAGCAAAATGGGACAATAATACCACAGGATACCTGTGGGGATTATATGAGATTATGCATGTAAAGTGCTAATACAATGCTTAACACAGATAAATAATCAAAGGCTATTATTTATTCATTAATTATTACTCAATAATTGATGGCTGCTATGCTTATTATTAAGTAGACATTGTTATCTGACCATAATATTTTTGCTAATGTATTTCCATTACTATACTGTTTATCTCCTTAGTAGAAAACATAAAGAAAACTAAGCTAATGAAGAGACATAGAAAAAGTGATGTAAACCATCTTTTCTAATCTTGACATTTTTGAAGCTTTGCTTGTGCCATGATATTGACTTCAGGGTATGTGCTTAGAGTCTTCCTGGGTTTGATGTTTCTCAACCTTCTCTGACATTCTTCTGACCCTCCCAGCAGTCGTTCTCTAGTACTCTTCAACATTTCCTTGGCTTCCTGGCTGTGCTTCAATACTCTTGGAAATTTTCCCAGATGATTCACAAAGAAGCATGTAGAGTAAAAACCTCAGGGTCACAGACTTAGAAGGGTGTATTCTGAAGGGCAAAACAAGACTATCCAGTGCAGAATTTGTTCATAATTAACAGAGAAGTTTTAAGTGAAAAAAAGAAATTGTTTTATTGAATAGAATAAACACAAGGATTTTAGAGAGTCAGATAAATCATCCGTATAAAAGAAAATTGAACTCAGTGGGAATGATTTTTCTAGTGGAATTTTTGCTTTAATTGTGATTTTTTTAGCTTGCATAGTTCAAATAAGGTCTCTCCTATACTCATTCACGATGAGAGGTTAATATCTTAACAAACAAAATATCTTTGTAATTGTTCTTAAAGACAAAAAAAAAAAAAAAAAAAAAAAAAAAAAAAAAAAAAAAAACCAGCTAGAACACAAACCAATGCCCAAAGAAAAATCACAGTTCTAAATTTAAACTTTTCTATAGGAATATATGTCCTAATAGATGTTAATAGAAATAATGTTTAAAATAAATATTTTAAAGCAAAACTTCTCATTAGAAGCAGTGTGGATTACAAGAGAAAGAGCTTTGAAAATGATTGAAGTGGTAACTCTCTATGATGAGGCAAATAGCTGTGAAATATAACACGTGTGTATCTCAGCTACTGATGGTGTTGTTTTTGGAGTTGGACAATATGCTTTTACCTGTCTGACCTGAAAAGCTGTCATGGTTCTTGTTTGTCAGCATGTGGCAGAGCTACTATAAATTTTAGAGGTGGAAAATCAGAGCTGGCTGTTTGTATCCTCTAGGTTCAAGTCATAAGGTCTCTTGAAACTGAAAGCTCATTATGTCAGCGTTTACCCAATCTGTGGACATCTCTGATCTCTGTGGAAGCTGAAAAGATCAGTTCCAAGGGCCTAGTATACTTGGGGGTTCATAGAGTTATAGAGCTCTGAAGTGTTGGCACCTACAAGAGAGTTAGCCAGTCACTCCTAAGTCTTATTTCTCATCAGACAAATTGACACTCCTATTGTTATTAATCCAGAAACCACTCTCTTTCTCTTTCTGTGTCTCCTTGCTCTTCATTACTTTTTTCCTGGACTTATTTTTACAAAAGTCTGGAAGAGCACCTAATTTCAAGCAACTTTAATTTTTCAGTGGTTAAAAAAAAGAAAGAAAAATCCCTTAGTAAAAGATTTGCCAAGGACTTTGTTATCTACTTGAAAAACACTTGAATATGACAGAAAATGGATACATACATACATATAGCAACAATTTTTTAAGTTAAGAATTTTGATCTAGGAAGAACTGTTTATCTTCCTCTGCTCTTGAAAGTACCATCCTATTGCTCCTAAACTCATGCATTCAACAAATAATTGTATTTATTGAGCTCTTTTTGTAAGCAAATTTCTGAGTTAGACAAAAGATATGCAATGGTGGTCAAGACAACATGGTTGCTATTACCATGGAAATGACAGAGTAATGGGTTAGACAGACAACAAACATGTATAAATACAATTATAAGATAAAAGAAAAGGAAGATACACATGGAATTGGAATCAAACAAAGCACCAATACACTACATACACTCCAGGAACTAAAAGCCTAACATGGCAGGAGCTCATATGTAAACACCTTGAAGTACATGAACAATTAAAATAGGTAAGACAGAAAGGAACAGATATGGTTTGGCTCTGTGTCCCCATCGAAATATCATCTTGAATTTTCCTTCCATAATTCCCACATGTTGTGGGAGGGACCCAATGGGAGATAATTGAACCACTGGGGCGGTTTCTCCCATACCATTCTCGTGATAACAAGTGAGTCTCAAGAGATCTAATGGTTAAAAAAAAAAAAAAAAAAAAAAAAAATACATAAAAAAAACAAGAGCTTACCTGCACAAGCTGTGTCTCTTTGCCTGCCGCCATCCATGTAAAATGTGATTTGCTCCTTTTTGCCTTCCACCATGATTGTGAGGCTTCCCTTGCCACATGGAACTGAGTTCTCCATTAAACCTCTTTCTTTTGTAAACTGCTCAGTCTCAGGTATGTCTTTATCAGCAGTGTGAAAACAGACTAATACAGTAAATTGGTGCTGGGCGTGGGGATTGCTGAAAAGATACCCCAAAATGTGGAAGCAACTTTGGAAATGGGTAACAGGCAGAGGTTGGAAGAGTTTAGAGAACTCAGAAGACAGGAAAATGTGGGAGAGGTTAGAACTCCCTAGAGACTTGTTGAGCGGCTTTGACCAATATGCTGCTAATGACAATGAAATCCAGGCTGAGGTGATCTCAGATGGAGATGAATAACTTGTTGGGAACTGGAGCAAAGGTGACTCTTGTTATCTTTTAGCAAAGAGACAGATGGCATTTTTCCCTGCCCTAAAGATTTGTGGAACTTTGAACTTGAGAGAATGATTTTGGGTATCTGGCAGAAGAAATTTTTAAGCAGCAAAGCATTCAAGAGGTGACTTTGGTACTGTTAAAAGCATTCAGTTTTAAAAGGGAAACAGGATAAAAGTTTGGAAAAATTGCAGCCTGACAATACACTAGAAAGGAAAACCTCACTTTCTGAGGAGAAATTCAAGCCAGCTGCAGAAATTTATGTAAGTAATGGGTAGCTGAATGTTAAGCCCCCAAGACAATGGGGAAAATGTCTCTAGGATATATCAAAGGTCTTTGCATCAGGCCTAGAGACCTAGGAGTAAAAGGTTATGTGGGCCAATCCCAAGGTCCCCATGCTATGTGCAGCCTAGGCACTTGGTGCCCTGTGTCCCAACTGCTTCAGCCATGGCCGAAAGGGGTGAACATAGAGCCCAGGCCATGGCTTCAGAGGGTGCAAGCCCCAAGCTTTGGCAGCTTCTACATGGTGTTGAGCCTGTGAGTGCACAGAAGCCAAGAATTGAGGTTTGGGAATCTCCACCTAGATTTCAGATGTATGGAAATGCCTGGATGTTCAGGCACAAGTTTGCTGCAGGGCCAGGGCGGTCATGAAGAACCTCTGCTAGGGCAGTGCAGAAGGGAAATGTGGGGTCAGAGCCCCCAAACAGAGTCTTTACTGGGGCACTGCCTAGTGGAGCTGTGAGAAAAGGGCTATGGTCCTCCAGACCCCAGAATGGTAGATCCACTGACAGCTTGCACCCTGTGCCTGGAAAAACCGCAGACACTCAATGCCAGCACATGAATGCAGCTGAGAGGGAGCTGTACCCTGCAAAGCTATAGGGGCAGAGCTGACCAAGACCATGAGAACCCACCTCTTGCAACTACGTGACCCAGATGTGAGACATGGCATCAAAGGAGATCATTTCGGAGCTTTAAAATGTGACTAACCTGCTGGATTTTGGACTTGCATGGTGCCTGTAGCCCTTTTTTAGTAGCCAATTTCTCCCATTTGGAATGGCTGCATTTACCCAATGCCTGCACTCCCATTGTATCTGGGAAGTAACTAACTTGCCTCTGATATTATAGGCTCATAGGTGGAAGGGACTTGTCTTGTCTCAGATAAGACTTTGGACTCTGGACGTTTGAGTTAAGGCTGAAATGAGCTAAGACTGGGGGACTGCTGGGCAGACATGATTCGTTTTGAAATGTAAGGACAAGAGATTTGTCAGAGGCCAAAGGTGGAATGATATGGTTTGGCTCTGTATTCCCACCCAAATATCATCTTGAATTATACTACCATAATTCCCACATGCTGTGGGCGGCACCTAGTGGAGATAATTGAATTTTGGGGCAATTTCTCCCATACTGTTCTCATGATAGTGAATGAGATAGGGAATCCCATGGTCTGATAATGAATGAGACAGTAAATGCCATGTTGGCCCCTTTCAGCCATGGCTGAAGCAGTTGGGATGCAGGGCACCAAGATCTAGTAGTTTAAAAAAAGAATCAAAAACAAAAACGGGAATTTGCCTGCACAAGCTCTCTTTCTTCCCCTGCCACCTCCCATGTAAGATGGATGGAGTAAGAGCAAGCAAGTGACTTGCTCCTCCATGCCTTCGGTCATGATGGTGAGCTTCCCCCAGCATGTGGAGCTGTGAGTTCTTCATTAAACCTCTTTTCTTTGTAAATTGCCCAGTCTTGGGTATGTCTTTATCAAGCAGCGTGAAAATGGATTAATATAGGAACACAGTGATGAATTGGACTCATTGCTCTTGTCCAGGAACTAGTAGTTTCTGGCTAAAAATATAAATTCGAGATTTATGGAAAATGTGATTTTTAGAGTGAAACTTTAGGATTAAGGTGATAAAGAAATACAATAAAGGGCACTGGTTACCCACGCAAACAGAGTAGACTCTGCAACTGGTCTTTATTTTATGCCACGTGGATTTCAGAACTAATCTGATCTGTTCGCATTTCTCCCTGGTGCTTGTCTCCCTGGTGCTTGGTGGCATGCTGTTTCTTACCTCATGGGTGTGGGCTAGGAGTTGAAAAGAGCAAATGCCATCATTTCTATCAAAATTTAACAGAGCAAGATTCATTTTACATATCCGAAGAGGTGCTTAAAAATTTGATGAAATATTACAAATAACCAAAAGTTTGAAAGCCAATGGAACTAAAAAAAAAAATTATACCTGTGAAAACATAATAAAGTTCAGTCAAACTAAATGGCATTCAGGGAGCTCCAGCTCCTTTTTTCTTTCTCTCAAAACCCATCTGAGGAACTTTCATTCAGATCTCAGTCATTTTTGTCTAACTCTTCCTGTTTGAGTTCGAATTCTTTAACTGCTAGTGAGTATATTGGAATTAAGTTTTTTGTTGTTAATATTTGCATTGCATTATATATATGCGTTATATATGTTTTGGATGTCTGATAAATATATGTATGCATTCTATAAGATTGGCATAGCTAATAACACTAATTTCTTATTAAACTTATTATAGTAAAAATTTGGAGGAAGAAAAAGATTGATAAAATGACTTATTCAAGAAGACTTGAGTTCTGCTTTCTTGTAGCATAAAGTATACTTATCACCAAGGTTCGTTTACCTCTCAGGGATACTCCTATTCCAAATGGAAATTTAACCATTAAAACTTAATTATTCCTGTCAAACTTGAAAGACAATATTCAACCAAGTTGTTGAAAATTAAAATGTATGCCCTCCGGATGCTCTCTATTTTTGTTACCAAAATATCCCTATATGAAAATGTTCGTTGATGTGTGTTTCTACTTTGTCCCTTGTACTAAAAGGTGTCTCCCCTTAAAACAAAATAATACACTTGCAACACTACTATAAAAAATCATCTATGAAAAATGTAAAAAATGGCATTATATATCTGTTAGTGCTTCCTTTTATAATTAAATATGTTATAATTTCTTCAGTTCTGCAGACCATCTATTACTTTTTTTTTTTTGAAAGTTCATTCACAATGTAAATGAATTTGTATTTTTCCATGATGGACACTGACCACTAGTGTTATGTCACTGATGATGGGGCTGTCACAAATGCAAGATGAAAAAGAACAACTTAAGGGGTTATTTTTTACTCCTGCAAATGTTATAGAGGAAAAAGTTACTATACATTGATTTTGGATAAACAGTCTGCCCACTTCCACAATTTATAGGAATCAGTTTTCTAGAAAAACTTGAATGACTACCATGTGTGGATTTACTCTAGAAATAAAAAATTTCAGCTTTTCTCATATTTTTCCACATGAGAGCAATAGAAAGAAAAATTTATCCCTGATAAGACACACTAAGATATAAAACATTATAAAATTTATAATATTTTAACATTATAACATTTATAAATTCCCACTGAGGAATTTATTTATTAATAGAAAGTGCCTTTTAGGATAAAATATATATTTTAATAGGAAGACATATTTTTTCATATTTGAGTTTACTTGAACCAATTCTAAACCAAGTCAGATATTTTGCAATATACACATTCTGAAGACAAAAGGATTTGCTGAATAATGTATATTATTTAACAACTCCCACTCATTTATATCATCTCATTCTATGCTGAAAATAACCTTGCTATACAGTGTATACATATGTAAATGCTACTAAACTGTTTAAGATAATAAAACAAATTATAGTAAGGATAAAGTAAAATAGATCCTATTTCTTAACTTTTGATCTGATTTTACTATAATGATAGAAAAACACAATTTCATCTGAAATATCTAGATAATTAAAACAAAATTTATTCACTTTAAAAAATGGTTAGAGATATTCCAAATTATTTGACTATTAATATTACCACTTCCCCATATTTTAAATTCCTTAATATGATCTTCGATAACTAAAGAGATCACTTCATATGATAGAGTATATACTCAATAAATCTCTTCTTAATAAATATATATGAGTTTTATTTTCATTTAATTGTTTTACTATACTAGCATACTCTTTTTTCCCTGTGTTATAAAAAAGAATTTCATCCTGTCTTCCTGATGTCAAACAATCAGACAATAAGAAAAGCCTTTATCTAATACATGTTCTCAAACTTCTTTTTATCTGTCTAGACTCTAGGCGAAAAATAGGTCTAATCCAGCAAAAAGTAATCAAAGTGAACTCCCAGGGATACTAAGATGATGCATGGAGTCTCATTTTTGAACATATTGCAGTATGATATATAAAATATTAACAGCTAAATTTTCAATAAGGTTGAGTGTCTAAAATGTAATAGAAACCTGATATGTATATTTAGTACAACATGGATACAGAATACACATCCTTGAAGAAATAATTTAATTGTCAATCAGTTTTGTTTATCCAAAAGTTTCATCATTCTAAATTTTAACGCATACCCACACATGGATGCAAACATGTATGACATCAATTTGTATACAATGAATTCTTGAGGAAAGGTAGATATTGGGGAACATTAAAAATCTTTTTCCCTCTGTTGGAGCACAAATAAATGGATTCTTACTGATTATACCATGTAACCCACCACCACCATAGATTATGGACATATTTTCCCATTTTGCTACCAATTATTTTCCTAAGGCCCATATACAAATAATATACACATTCCACAGAAAGAAATAAAAGAATTCAGACACAGACACACACAGACACACACACACAGACACACATTTTTTGAAACTAAAAGTATATACTAAACAGTGATCCTCAGCTTTTAAAAGCTCTTCATAGGCCACGCTCACACCTGTAATCCTAGCACTTTGGGAGGCTGAGGTAGACAGACTGCTTGAGCCCAGGACTTCCAGACCAGTCTGGGCAACATGGTGAAAATCCATCTCTGCAAAAAAATGCAAAAATTAACTGGATGTGGTGGTGTACAGCTGTAGTCCTAGCTAATCAGGAAACTCAGGTGGGAGGATCACCTGAGCCCAGGAAGTTGAGGCTGCAGTGAGTCGTGAAGTCTGAGTGAAGGGAGTCCAAAAATAAAAAATAAATACATCTCAAAAGCTCTTCATATATATATTATACATAACATAATTGAGTATATTTAATTAAATATGACATTGAATAATAACAGTTATAATTTATGTTTTCCTTGCAGTTTTTGAAGGACATTTGTGCCTTATGATAATGTGATTGGTAGGCATGACTATAAGCACCATACAAGTGTAGATACACTGTTCTTTAGTGGAAAGCATATGAGTTGGAATCATAATTTTTCTACTTATTCATATTGAGCAAGTTAGCACTGTTCTAAGCTCTAGTTTTCTAATTGATAAAAAAGGAAGGAGGATAATCATACATACATTGTAGATGGATAATTTAGTTATTAATACAATAATGCTGGATAATAAACTACCACAAAAAACCTTAGGGGCTTAAAGCAATAACTATTTGCTATGGCTCAGGAGTCTATCTGCTTATCTGAGTCACGCTGCTGATCTGGGCTGAGCTTGGCTCGTCGTGCCTCGGTTCATGTACACATCTGCAACCAGCTGGCAAGTAACTTGGGGGCAGGCTGGTCTAGGATGTCCTTTGCTGGGACTGTTCACGTCTGCTTTGCATGATCTCTCATGTTGGAATAAACTTTCCTCTTTCCTTTGGAATCCTTTTGAAAGAGCGGAAGTCCACAGGGTGTCTTGAGGACTAGGTTCAAATCTGGCACAATATTTCATCCATAACTTTTCATTGGCCAAAGCCAGTTGATAGGCTCATCTGGACTCAAGGAATGGGGACAGATTTATCCTTTAAAAGAAGGAGTAGAAAGTCCCATTATGAAAGAACAGTGGAGAATTAGAGCCATTTTTGCAATAACTCTAACATGATATAGTTTTGTAAATTTAAAGTAAACTGCTATATAATGTATGTATAGTTATCTGTAATGTGACAGTTTTCCAATGCTCATCCCTTATTTTACATAAGAGGAGACAGAGTTATAGAGAGTGTAAAGTGTCTATTGAACACTATCCACTATTAAAAATCAGATTTGGCCCTGGAGCCTAGATCTCTTGCCTCCTGTGTATTTGCATAGCACTCTATTCCTGTAAAATGTTGTAAATAATATATTGAAATAAACAAAGCAGATGGGACTTGATTATTCCATAGTTATTAATATAGTTTTACTTGCAGCATAGCATTAATAGCATATATAGTTCTGTTACATTCCAATTCTGTGTTTCTCCTGGGTAATTTAAGGTGCAAATTTTTATTTTTATTTTATTTTATTATTAATATTTAGTACTATCCAATCTGTCACCAGCAAGAAAATCTTTAATGTGAAAGAATGTCAAAGGACATCTCTTTCAATTTTTATGACCCTCTGACTGAAAATAAAAAAAAAAAAAATCACATCAAGCATATTTAACAAAGTTTCAGTTTAAACACTGATGGAAATATAAATGATCATTTATTTTTTACTTAGGTTTATAGTATTTACAGTTCTTGGATTTTAAGTTTTATTTGCTGTATTTTTTTAAAAGCATTGGTAAAAAAAGATATCAAATGAATGACAGTGTTGGCAAATCTTTAATTGTCATTTGGATGAACTATTCATTGGTCTTAGATTCTTCTTTTAAACTTGATAAATTTTCCTCTTGCACGAGATGAAAATAAGGCTACCCATACAAGACCTTATGTCAGTTGTACAACAGTCAAGGAAAGCAAGGATATTCTTAAACACAATGAGTTTATGATATGGAACATAATGTTGTTTTACTTGTGCGACTATGTGGTGCAGTTACAAGTATTTCATAACATCCAGTTTCTTTGAAAATCCTGCTAGCTTATTAGTTTTAATGACATCTTTCCCCAGAGATTCACATTTCTTAAGCATGGCTTGTCTAAAGTATTTAATGTGTTTGTAATTCACACTGGCATATTTTACATATAGTACTCTCAAATTACTACTCTGCAATTTACATGTGATCTTGCTTTCAATTTCGATAAGAAAAATTTCCTATGTCATGTCTGCAATGAAAAAGTAAAAACACATGCTTCTCATTTGTTTCCTTTCTGGATTGGTCTCCTGGTCCTTATTTGACAAATTGAACTTGGATTAGATCTAGACATGAGAGCATCTGGATGCTGGTGCTGTGTGTCCCTTAGTACCTACCCATATTTCTGCGGCTGTTGTCCCAGTTTTTACTCTGGCAATCTTAGTGCCCAGCAAATGTTTATTGTCTTAGCTAAATAAGACTACTTAGATGTATATAAACATGAATGAAAAACATTATAGGAATTCTGTATCACAAGTTAATTTTATGAAGTATTAAAGGACAATGCCTTAGTTTACTTTTTTTTTTTTTTTTTTTCAGTCTACTGAATCAGTATTTCAAGGGCAGGCATTTCAGGATCCATGTTTTAAACAAAAGGCCCTAATAATTCTTATGACTAAGAAATATTTTCACTGAAGAATTAAAAAAAAAAAAAAATACAGTGAAATTTAAGTCCATCCCTGGACCTGAATCGAGAAGTAAACTCACTTAATTGATAGTTGTATAACTTTTAGTAAATTGACTAATCACATCAGATTTCTGATTTTTAGCCTATAAGATAGTTTTTAAAAAACACACTTGGGCTTCTTATATTTGTGGAATAAAATAAAATAAAATAATTGTGGAATAAAAAGGAAATAAGTTTGGAAATGTTTCAACATTTATACAAATATAAAATATCATTTTTCTCGTGCTTGTGATTGCTGCTAATACTTATATTCTGGGTAAAGATATTTACTTTTCTCAAATCCCAATACATTTATTTGATGCCTATAACTTTCTGTTGTTTTGTTCAGTTTTGAAATTCAAATGTGTTTAATAGTCACAACAATTAATTTGAACAAATAGGACATATAAAATATAATGTTAATTAGTATCACAGATTATTTGCTTTCTGAATGAATATATTGCAGTTTCTTCTTAGAAAGTCAGAAATTTTCACCTAAATACAATGAGTATAAAGGTGATTTTTTACATTTGTGTCATGTAGCACTGTCAAAATAAAACATTTATTTTTCATCGAGAGAAAGTAACTTATAGCACCATTTCTCTTTCTGCTGAAATATTACCAATTAAATAAAACATGACTTCTAGAGAGAGTTTTTCCTTTCATTTCTCCATATGGATTTCAGAACTCTCTGTTCTCTCTCCTAGAGCATACTCCAAACTGATTTCTAGCTAGTGTATTTGTATGTATTTGGGTACTTTGAATTCTAAGACAAATCAAGTTCCTGAATAAGTTAGAATATCAGGAAGCTCGGACTTGGGTTTGGGTCCACTACTTGGGTTGTCCACTAGGTAAACTCTGATTCTCATCAGGAAAACAACGTGAAGACAATTATAAATGAGATCTTTTACTAGTGAACAACAAGAAAAGAATAAGAAAAGTACATAATAGAAATCTTTAAGTTTAGCACAACACATGAGAATAAATCATTACACTTATATTTTTAATCAATTTGATACATCTCCACTATTAGTACTCTATTCTCAAAGGATATGCAAATAAAGAATGGTTTGTGCTGCCTAACAAATATCTAATCCATTCAGGAATAACCTGATGCTTTTATTTCTGCAAAAAGCAGTCTTTATTGTTGGTAATAGAAGCCTATATGTCAAAACTACCCTCCCCATCCTTCTTCAATAAATGAAAAGGCAAAGACAACTTTTCTCAGAGGTGTGTGCTCCTAGTAAGGGTGGGAGAAGGTAAAGAATATGGAGGGGATGCCTCTAACGCATTCCCTGAATTCCTGTAAAGAGATCAGTGCACAAATGGAGGGCAGTATAATCATTACATTCTATATCTGGAGCTCATAATGGCAGCAAGGAAAAAGAAGGAAAAGCATACTTGTGCAAAGAAAATATCATTCTAGAGGAGGGAAGGAAACAAGCAAAATGAAAGTCCTAAGTCCCTAGGCTGGACCATGTTTGAACCAGAGGTGGGCACTAGGTCCTAGTATATCAGAAGATGAAGTAGCTAAAGTATGACTTGTTCTAAATTTCCTAAGCTCACTGAAACTATACTTATAGAGGAAAACATACATCTTAAACTATTAGGATAATATTTGAAATTCTAAAGTAAGATATTAACTGTTTACACAGTACTGAACTGTCGGCCTATACTGGCAGTAGATTTGAGGGTCTGGTGTAAAATGATGAATATATATGTAGGACATTTTTGCTTTCTTAAAAGGATTCATGAGTAAGTATGTGCTAAACCAGTCTAATTGTGATTAGGATCCTGCCTTTTTGACTAAAAGCATGCAAAGTAGTGTGATTAGGCACAAACATTCCCACTCCAGAGACACAGAAGTTTTATTTGTGAAGTCTCTGATAGCTCCATGAAAATGGAGTTCAGACAAAAGAAAATAGTCTGCAGTAGTTTGTGTGGAAATTGCTGAGGCAGTGTGTTTACCAATACCACTAGAAGTATTTTTTTCTACCAAGAAATAAGAAATATAAATATATTGATATTACAAAGGGATTCCAGAAATGTCTGACTTTTTTTACATAGATTATTTATAGTAATATATTATCTTTAGCTGCAGGGTTATTCTGTCTTCCATGACAGCATGATATAGAGGAGAGGATATAGGTACGTATATTTGTGTGTGTGTATGTGCATGTTTATGCATATGTGTATGTGTGTTTATATGTAGTATGCTTGGGCAAGAGGAAAGGTCAGTAAAGTAATTAAACAAAGCCACATGATAGCTCATTATCTTCCTTCTTAGAGGAGACTGAAGATCCCCCTTTTGTATCCCTGCATAGATATTTCTCTTTGTCTGACTTTGAGAGAATTTGTGTGTATAGAGAAATCATAAAAAAAGCTCATCCATCAACAGTTTTTGCAGCTTTATAAACCCTCAAAATCTAATGTGAGTACTTTGTTGTTGTCACCAGCATTTTCTCACTTCATTGGACAATTAGATTATTTGATGTGTTTTTCAAGTAATTGCGAGCACAAAAGTGTCTCCTGTTGATTATGACAAATGCCTGTCAAGCTGTGAACTATCTAGGAAAGTATTCAAATCTATTAAGAACCCTGATGATCTTTTTTATAATTTATTTCACTCTAGGCAGAGGCTGATATGACAGAATTAAATTTAAGGTTATTCAGTGACATTAGATTACTCAGGAGCTATCACTGATGAAAGTCAAAGAAAAGGGAGGAAAAAAAAAAGATAGTTTTACAAGGACCCTGCACTTATATTTTTAGACAAGTAAAAATAGAAAAATATTTTAATGTCTTTATTAATTCATTCAAATTAATTCAAAACTTCACTGGGTACTGTCAGGCAGTGTGTATTGGTTACCATGACTCAGTGAAGAATAGGCCATTTTCCCTGTTGTCAAGGGTCTTAAAACTTGATTGTGAACAATGAAAAGTAAAGTAAAATACAAAATAAAGTATGATTAGAGTAAAAAGGACTTAAATTAGCTCATAGGAGGGGCAACTAAACATTTTAATTGTAAGAATTTCCCTGAAAAATAGTTATTTAAGTGTTTGGACTATATTTGAAAAAGTCACTCTGTGTAGGATAGAGAAGGAGAGCAAAGGAAATACTATTTCCAGATAAAAATGTAGCATATACACAGGGTCAAGGAAATCAGTCTATGAAATTGGTAAACTGAAAATTCTTCAGTAAGCTACAACATAGAGCATAAGACAAAGGTGCCAAAAATTGGATGTGGCAGTTGAGCAGGATTTTGGGAAATGGAGTTACAAGCTTAGAATCAGTAGGGAGCTAGTGAACATTTTTAATTAGAGGAGTGATATGATCAGATGTATGCTTTAAAAAGAAAAAAATAAAAGTATCTAACAGTCATAGGGAGAACTGAAATGAAGCAAGACTGAATAAAGCCAGACCAGATTTAGCAGAAAGATAATTAAGGCAAATTTAAGAATGGTACTTCCATTTCCAACTTGGACAACTGGGAGTTTATTGGCTCAAATCACCAAGATCAGAGTCCTAGGAAAAACAAGTTTATAATTGTATGAGGAGAGGGAGTTCAGCTTCGATCATTATGAATCTGAGAATTCCTGTGGGATGGGCTGACAGGAGAGGACTGAAAAGCATCAGTGTGGAAAACATTTCCTGTTAATGCAAAGCTTAAGAGGAGTGACCACTTGCCAGTCAGACCCTGGGCTTTAAACTTGCAATATTGTAATTGATTCAAGAGATAGGAAATTTCCCTCCAGGTTGTTGGAAGAGATGATCAGGGTGGATGCTCCCTCAAACTTCTCAGTTTTTTAATGATCTGATTTAGATGTCCTAGCTTTTCTATTGTTTTCATCTGTTTCTGACTTAGAAGATTAGGTTGTTTATTTGTTTCCCACCTAAAAGACCCATGTTGTGTATTGTTGTAATGTAAAACAGTATCAAATCGCTTTGGGATGGCTCCAAGAGCCAGCACCTGCAGCTCCTCCAGCCTGCTCCACCCACAACCTAGAAAGCCAGAAGTGTCTGGGAATTTATATTTTCCATAGGTGGTCATTAATTAAGGACTTTCAGGTGTGGGGAAAAAAGCAACCCCCTCCCAACTCCCCGCCAATCCTTGACAGATGTCAGGACAATTTTGTGCCATAACTTGTACTCAATCCATAGCTACCATCTTGAGGACTATGCCTGAGATCACACTCTTGCTTGGCTTGCTCCCTACTGTTCTGCTCTGTCGATTCCCTTTGGGAGTGTCCCCTGAAAAAATTCCCTTAATAAGTTACTTGCTCACAAATTCTCATCCTAGGCTCCACTTCCCGGGACCCTATCCTAAGACATACTGTTTCCATGTTTACCTTACCAATTCCCACATTCCTCTATGCATCTGTCCACAGGAACCAGTGAAATGTCTGGAATACCTCTTCACACATAAATCTAATAGAGGATGCTTGATGTTTCCCAAGATGATCCTATTTCTGATCTATGAGTCGAAATACACATTTTACATTTTGAATGCGTAAGAGGTATGGTTGTTAGTACTAGGTGTCAACTTGATTGGATTGAAGAAAGCCTAGATAACTGGTAAAGTACTTTTTCTGGGTGTGTCTGTGAGTGTGTTGCCACAGGAGATTGGCATTTGAGTCAGTGGACTGGGAGAAGACGACCCACCCTCAATTGTGGGTGGGTCCAATCAGCCGCTAGCAAGGCTAGAAAAATCAAGTAGAAGAAGGTGAGATGAGCCTGGCTTGCTGAGTCTTCTGGCTGACATCTTTCTCCTGTGCTGTATGCTTCCTCCCATTCCTCCTGCCCTTGGACATCAGACTCCAGGTTATTTGGCCTTTGGACTCTTGAACTTACACCAGTCGTTTGCCTGGGATTCTTGGGACTTCGGCCTCAGACTGAAGGCTGCACTGCCGGCTTCCCTGCTTTTGAGGCTTTTAGCTTCAAACTGAGCCACTACTGGCTTCTTTCTTGCCCAGCTTGCAGATGGTCTATCATGCGACTTTGCCTTGTGATCGTGTGAACCAATTCTCCCTAACAAACTCCCTTTCATATATACATATATCCTCTTAGTTCTGTTCCTCTGAAGAACCCTGATTAACACAAGAAGTGAATGTTTTATATATGCACATGCATGCATGCATATTTTATATATGTTTGTATGTATGTATGTAGTAATGATAATAAATCTACCTGTATTTGTCAGAATATTTTCAAGTGCAAGTGACAGAATTCCAACTAAAACTAACTTAAAACAAAAAAAGATAATTAATTATCACATAAATCATGCATGCCCAAACAGTAAGTGTAGCTTTGAGCAGGGCAGAATTTGGGGTTCAATGAAGTCATTAGAAATTGATCTACCCCTTTCATCTCTTGCCTATGTTTGTTTCAGCTGCCTTCTTTCTAGACAGGCTCTGCCAATGAGGAGGCACAATGGCTGCTGGAAGCTTTAAGTTTATAGTGACCTCATAAATCTGGATTCTACAGTTGCTATTTTAAAAATGCAATTCCTTTTACACTTTTTTGTTGATGACCTATTTTTTTAATCTTTGTCTCCAGAAGCTTTTAGGATTTTCTCTCTATCCCTGCTGTTTTGCAGTTTCACAATCATTTGTCTCGTTATGGTTCTTTTAAATTTTATTTTGCTGGCCTCTCTGTGGGCTCTTTGAATCTGAAAACTTATATTAACCAGGCCTGAGAACCATTTTTATATTATTACATTGATGGTAACCTCACTTCCATTTTCTCCTTCCCTATTCCTGACATCCAAATCATTTTAGTCAAGTGTAGTGATCTTCTCATTGTCTTATTATTTTCATTTTAAATCTCATTGCTTTGTTCCATTTTCTAGCTGATAGTTTCAAATTTACATTGCACTTGATTGATCTTATCTTTAAATTCTAATGATGTTTTTTTCTTATGATCTAAAATATGTTTTAGAATAGTGTTTTTTTTTTTTTTTTTTTTTACTGGATGGGTATCTTACCTTTTGGATGATTTTTAAACTTTCTTCTTATTCTTGTATTTTTCTCTCTTTCTTCAGATTCTTTCATTGTTCCAGTTTGTCTGGCTTAAATATTTTATGGCAAGAACTTTCCTTAAATCATTTCCTTAAATGTCTGGTGGTTTGTGTGTGTCCTGTCACATTTAAGTATGAGATTCTAAGAAAATTACAGAAAATTCTGTGTGCAGGGACAGCAGTTGATGGATGAGCTTTACATTTTGTTGATCAGATGGAGACCTGGCTATTTCACTGAGAAACTGTGAAAGGTCAGTAACTGTAGGTCTTTGTTTTTCTAGTTATTGTATTTCCCAATGAAAAAGTCCTCAATCATTCTCCTGGATATAAACCTGTTTGTCTCTGTTCTGGAGGCCAATGTAGGGAAGAGGCAAATGCTTCAGCACAAAGATATTCACTTAATATCACCCTAATACTTGTATTTAGTGTCCATGAAATAGGAACCTTTTTCCAACCCAGTCTTCTACAAATTATGAGGGTTGTCTGAGTTATCTGCTTCATGAGCAGTTACCCCAAAACTTAGTGACTAAACACAATAATAACCATTTATTATCTCTCATGGTTTTGGTGGATCTGAAATTCTGGGGAAGTTTGAGTAGTTCTGGTTCAGGGTCTCTCCATGAGGTTATAGGGAGACATCTGCCAGCATTCCATCATTTGAAGCCTTTGCTGTAGTTGAAGGATCTGCTTTCAAAGGTTGTTAAAATTCACATAGCTGACACCTTAGAAGTAACTATTAGTGGAAGTTCTCTGTTTCTGTCCAACAGGGGCTAACTCTCAGGGCTGCTGGAGTGTCCTCAGAGCGGTTAGAGCTCCCTAAAGTAAATGATCTTAGAGGATAAGTGAAAGGTAAAATGCCTTTTATGATCTAGCCTCAGAATTTGTACATCGTCTCTTCCACGGTTACCTACTGGTTACATATCTCATTCCTGATTCAACATGAGAAGGAACTGCTCAAGGGCATGAGTACCAGAACACTGGGGGCCACCCAGGAGGGTGTCTACCACAGAGGTGTTTATTACTAGTTGTTTGTATTCTTATCTCCTTGTCATTAAACATTGTCATAAATGGGGGAGTGTCTTTTAAAAATTTTATTTATATGTGCAATAAGATCTTTACATAGCTCTACACACACGCGCGCGCACGCACACACACACAAATATAGCATATTATAGTTTTTTACCTCAATATGGTAAGATCAGTGATCCAATTACATTTCTCTGCAACCCCTCAAATCTGCCTTCCTTTGTTTATTGACTTCATATGAATGCTGGCTTCTTTCATAATTAGTAAATGACTATAACAACATGTACCTTAATTATAGGCAGTGAGAAAAGAATATACTTAGTGAAACATAAAAAAACTTTCAGATAGTTTTCAGCCTTTCAGCTTTTATCTCAAGATATAAAACCCATCTTCATCCATCTTTACTTATGGAAAGTAATATTTCAGATTGAAAAAGTCTAGGACTCTTTTCAAAAGAGTGTTCTCAGTCTTCTTAGGGAAATACGTTAGACGAAACATTAAAGCATCTATGTACTTTAGTCACCTTTTTTCCTTTTCGTTTTCTTTCTTTGTTCTAACTAAATGGCACACTTTACTCAGACGTCCTTAGTCTCCCATCGTGTCCTTTGGATGCAGGATCTTATTCAGAATATCTCAGGATATAACTTTATCAAGTTTCTTTAGCGTCTTCTGTACCATGACAGTTTCACAGGCTTCCCTTGATTTTGATGATCTTGAGAGTTTTGAAGAGTACTACTCAGGTATTTTGTAGAATAAGTAACCCTCAATTTTACTGTGTCTGATTTGTTTTTCACAATTATTCCAGAGTTAAGGGTATGGAAAAAAGATCAGAGAGATAAGGTTTTATTCTCATCACAACATAACAAGGGTACATGTTTTCAAAATGGCTTGGCACTGTTCATGTTAACCTTCATCACCTGGCCAGAGCAGTTCTCTCCACTGTAAAGTTACTCACCATCCTCTAATAATCCACTCTTCAGAAACAAGTCATTATATGCAATCCATGATCAAAAGGTGGGGAGATGAGCTCCACCTCCATGAGAAAGAAGTATAAGCATAAATTACTGGGAATTCTTTTCTATGGTACATTTGTTTCTTCTTTCTCTCCAATATATATTTATACAATATGTCATTAGGCAATTTTATTGTTGTGCAAACATCACAGAGTGTTCTTACACACCCCTAGATGGCATAGCCTACAACACACTAGGCCGTAGGGCATAGCCCTATTGCTTCTAGACTACAAATCTGCACGGCATGTTACAGTACTGAATACTGTAGGTAATTGTAACACCATAGCATTTATGTATTTGAGCATATCTAAACATAGAAATCATGCAGTAAAAATATAGTATAAGAGATAAAAGATGGTCCACCTCTATGGGGCACTTAGCAGGAATGAAGCTTACAGGACTGGAAGCTGCTCTTGGTGAGTCAGTGAGTGAGTGGTAAGTTAATGTGAAGGCCTAGGACATTACCGCACACTACTACAGACTAAAAACATTGTACATTTAGTCTACACTAAATTTATTTTACCATTTTTTCTTTCTTTAATAGTTAATCTTAGGATACTGTAATCTATTTACTTTATAAACTGAATTTTTAAATTATTGATGCTATTGTAATGCAAACAGCTTAAAATGCAAACACATTGTACAGCAGTACGAAATAGTTTCTTTCTTTATATTCTTATTCTATAAGCTCTTTCTACTTTTAATTTTATATTTTTAATTTATAAACTTGTATTTAGTGTCCATGAAATAGGAATCTCTTTTCAACAAACTAAGACGCTAACATACACATTAGCTTAGGCCTACACAGGGTCAAAGTCATCAGTGTAATGCTTCACCTCCACACTTTGTCCCACTAGAAGGACTTCAGGGGCAATAACATGCATGGAGATGTTGTCTCCTGTGATCACAATGCCTTGTTCTGGAATACTTCCTGAAGGTACTGCCTGTGATGCTTTTAGAGTTAACTTTTTTTTTTTTGTAGTTAAAATTTTTTTTAATTTTTTTTATTATTATTATACTTTAAGTTCTAGGGTTCATGTGCATAACGTGCAGGTTTGTTACATATGTATACTTGTGCCATGTTGGTGTGCTGCACCCATCAACTCGTCAGCACCCAACAACTCGTCATTTACATCAGGTATAACTCCCAATGCAATCCCTCCCCCCTCCCCCTCCCCCCTCCCCGTGATAGGCCCCAGTGTGTGATGTTCCCCTTCCCGAGTCCGAGTGATCTCATTGTTCAGTTCCCACCTATGAGTGAGAACATGCGGTGTTTGGTTTTCTCTTCTTGTGATAGTTTGCTAAGAATGATGGTTTCCAGCTGCATCCATGTCCCTACAAAGGACACAAACTCATCCTTTTTTATGGCTGCATAGTATTCCATGGTGTTTATGTGCCACATTTTCTTAATCCAGTCTGTCACTGATGGACATTTGGGTTGATTCCAAGTCTTTGCTATTCTGAATAGTGCCGCAGTAAACATACGTGTGCATGTGTCTTTATAGCAGCATGATTTATGATCCTTTGGGTATATACCCAGTAATGGGATGGCTGGGTCATATGGTACATCTAGTTCTAGATCCTTGAGGAATCGCCATACTGTTTTCCATAATGGTTGAACTAGTTTACAATCCCACCAACAGTGTAAAAGTGTTCCTATTTCTCCACATCCTCTCCAGCACCTATTGTTTCCTGACTTTTTAATGATTGCCATTCTAACTGGTGTGAGATGGTATCTCATTGTGGTTTTGATTTGCATTTCTCTGATGGCCAGTGATGACGTAGTTTTAAAAATACAAGTATAATAAGTACACTCTAAAGTAATGAAAAAGTGTAATATAATAAATATGTAAACTGGTAACATAGTTGTTTATTATCATATTTAAGTATTATACACTGAACATGATTTTATGTGCTATACTTTTATATGACTGATGGCACAGCAAGTTTTTTGTTTACACTTGCGTCACCACAAACATGTCCTGTGCTATAATCTTAGGATGACTACAGTGTCGCTAAGTAATAGGGATATTTTGGCTCCACTATAATCTTAGAAGAACATGTCATATATGCTGTCTGTCATTGACTGAAACATCATTATACAATGCATGACTGTATAAACATACACATGCACATAAATACAAACATATATAATATATATGCTTTTAATAAATATACTTTTAAATTTAATGAACTTTAATAAGGATTCTTGGATGTATTACTATAATATTTATATTGTTGCTCAAATAGTTCAAACTTTGGCAACTGTGAGTGCTTTCAGTTGGCTTCTTTGTCCTTTGGATATGTTCTTATTTATTTATTTATTTATTTTAACACTTTTTTACTTTCTAGCAATCACATTCTTCATGACTATTTTATATATTCCCTACTTCAGTCCTAGAATTAGCAATTCTTCAAGAAACTCTTATTCTTCATATTGATGACTTTTATGAGATACAAGATTTGGGTGCTATATATATATTGGAATTGGGTTATCATTGCCTGTGACCCCTCTCAATTGGCAGAACTAGGAAATATATGTATGTACACTAATCAATGCAGCTACATATATCTATAATTATTATTGTATCAATCCATCTATAATTAAGCTAAATATGAGTTCATAGCAATACTTCAGACTCTAAACCTGGGCCATAAGAATCACTCTAACCTTTCCCATGGCAAATCATTTTACAGTAGAGAATGTGAATTTAGACCCTGGATTTAAGACCTGTCTTTGATACAGTAGCAGAAATCAAGCAGACAACTTTGTCTGAAGAAGTGCAAAATGCACCCTTGGGGAAGAATCATTTTGTGTTTTTTTTTTGTTTGTTTTGTTTGTTTGTTTGCTTACTGCTGTTGTAATTTCAATTTTCTCTTATATGTGGCTTTCTCTAGTTTAGCTGTCCCTTTAGAGATTTTTGTTTTATATGATTAGAGTTAATTATTTAGTTTAATCGAATTTCAGTATTCTTTTTTTTTTAACGTCTTATACCCATTTTTATTTTTAAATCATTGTCTCTTTTCTCTTGGTTGCAGATTATTGTGGCTGTCACTCAAGTTTTCTGCTCATTGGTAGACAAAGGGTGAGGAGGTGCCTGAAATTGGAACAGTGCAAGGATCCTTCACCAAAACCTGGAACGTCGGAAGAATGGCAAGGCTGAAAATGATCAGTGTTAATTCATTCCAGTTGTGGTACCCTACCGATAAGATATGACTAGAGACCGGATATTGAGGACCGTGCTGGGGGTGGTGAAGAATGAACAGACACAAGAGACAAAGACAAACAGAGAACATGGCGGCCATGTGCAGAGCCTCCGCCTCACTTTATTTATACTCCATAAACCTCACATCAGCAGAAATAACACAATGCAAAACAAACTTTCTCTACCCAGATGTAACCTTCTGCTTAGTTCCTTGTCTCTAGGCTCTTCCTTATTTGTCTGCCTTCTTAGCGCCTACTGGAGTTCATTAAAAGTTCAACTGGAGATACTGTCCTTGAGCCTTATCTATTCTTAGCATATTGTTTTCAATGGCCCCTGCATTTCCCCCTTTTTGTTTTGCATTAATCTTAGAAAGGTAGCCCATACTTGTTCCTGTTTTTTCCTTTGTTTTTGGATGCAATGGAGGGAGCATCGGATTACCAGGAGAAGTAGACTCAATCCAAGCGCCCAAAGCAATATACTTCCAGAGATTGTAGAAATCCATGTTTTCATCTGGGTCCGTGGATTAAGAGCAGCAAGGCATTGACCCATCTCCTGCATAGTAGCTGCTCCAGAGAATACATGTAATTGTTGTTGAAATGCTTCGGAAATGTTTTGAGTGAGTTTTTGGATGTCCACACTAATATTTTTATGGCCTATTAATAGTTTGCGGATTTCGGTCCAATTTTGAGAGATATTAAAAGGCACAGGTGTTACGCAAAATTGAGTAGAGTTCCAATCACATTGCAGTGTTATCTGAGTACTGAGGACAGTGAGCTGATCTCCAAGCCACGTTAAGGCTTGTTCCACGTTGTCCAATCTTTCAGCGAGTTGGGAGTCAGTGTTCCGTTGTTGCAGCCACAACCGGTGAGATTGTTCATGCCATTGCTGTACAAATTCAGCATTTTGTATGCTTTGATGTAGTGTGAGCCCTGCCACAGGCGCAGTGGAGGCAATGGCAACAAGACTCATCACCAAGGCAATTATAAGTCCAAGGGCACGACAGGTCCGCTGAAGGGAAGTCCAAATATAAGTCTCAAGAGGTGATGCCCCCCACCGTCACGTAAGGTTGACAGGTAGCCAAATTTCCTTACAAGCCCTGAGGATATAAATATCCCCCGTAAAACTGTGCCACCAGGAATGATTGAGGCAAGACAAAAATGTACACATATATTTACAATTAACAATCCCTGTATCATTATCCCACGTCAAGTTCCCCGCTAATAATAGGTAAGGCTTTCAGACACAAGCAATAATATATCGGGAGGTATTCCGATGTAAGTGAATATGAAAGGAGCTCTTCGGGTTAGAAAGATGAAGGGACATATTTCCCACAAAAGTACTAATAGCATCACCTGCAGCTAATACCTTCCAAAGATGACTCTGTACTTGTAAAGAGTGTTTAAGATGAGGCATAGGTGACGACAAGCCTCCTTCATGCGATACCAAGGTCTCATTACCATCAGCAGCAATACTTTTATTTACCCGGTGCCATTTCAAAGGTATGTGACTAAATTTTGTTTGAAAATCACCGTGCACACTCCAATCAGTTACTTGCAGCCCATTGTACTCTATTAAAATCTGGGGCTTAGTTCCCCGACAGTGCTGCCACTCCAGCACCTCAATATTAGGGGAAACCTCTGGGATAGGACAAAAAGGTAAGGAACTAGGAATAGTCCCATTACTATATACAGTATGGTTATACTGAAAGCTTCTAGTTACAATAATAACAGTGTTAGTAGCCACATGGCTATGATTATGGTGAACAACCCAAGCTTCATGCGATTTCCAGAGACAATGAGGACTAATTCCCATGCAAATTGGAAGTCCTTCCACTCCAAATTGGTATGTGCTGTTTATTATTCCTGTTTTCCATTTTATGTTGTCATTATCCATATAAGGGGACGGCATCCAAGTAGTGTTATTGGTGAAAACCTTAATTTCCGTCTTCCCCCAGGCGACTCCCTGATACAAGGGTGGAAAGGGAATATAAGTCCAATATTCATACAAAGCCTCACTAAGGGAAATAAGTCCCCCACCAAGGCACATCCAACAAAAGAAGAGATGCATGCTGAGTCCAGTTTTCTTTTTAACAGGGTTTCAATCGCCTTGTAGGAAACCACTCAGGTCCACTCCCTGTAAGGATGAGAGCATAGCCCGTCCCTGTTTTAGAACTTGCTCTTGAGCATACTTACCCTCTTCATTAGGATACCAAACCCTTAAATTGTCAGTGGGGACTATCGCCAAGGGAGGTGAGGAAAGATGAGTTACGGTAGCAGAGTCCTGCAATTGTCTCCGTTGATTCAAAAAATTTAAGGTAAAAAGAACCTTCAGTATCTGGTTTCTGGGGGACTCATTTCCCCCTTTTTGTTTTTGCAGCTGTGTTTTTAAGATTAAATTTGTGCGCTTAATAATGGCTTGACCTTGACTGTTGCCCGGGATACTGGTGAGATGTCAAATATTATATTGTTGTAAGAAAATTTGTAATTTACAAGAGACATAAGCAGGGGCATTATTAGTTTTAAGTATAAGAGGAATGTCCATGATGGTAAAACAAGTTAAGAGATGAGTAATAAGAGAGTCAGCTTTTTTAGATGGCAAAGGAGTTGCCCATTGAAAATGAGAGAAAGTATCAATGGTATGATGAACATACTTTAATCGTCCGAAAGAAGGGACATGTGTGACATCCATTTGTTAGATCTGATTAACTTGAGTACCTTGTGGATTAACCCCAGGATGGAAAGATGGAATGCTTAAAGGAGCACAAGAAGGACAAGCTCGGATAAGAGAACGAGCTTGTTTACGAGTTAAATGAAACCGTCGTTGAAGGCCAGAAATATTAGTGTGATGTAGAGTATGTTTTTGTTCTGCAGCCTGCAGGTGGCCGATTAAAAGTGAATCAATTTGAGTATTACCATGAACTAGAGGTCGAGGAAGTTGAGAATGAGAACGAAGATGAGTAATGAATAAAGGAGCTCGACGTTGGCTCAAAGTAGACCTTGAACAGGAAATACAGATATTGGTGAGAAAGGTAACACAGAATGCTGTCTGAAAAATGAAAAGATCGGAGACTTAGGATATTGGGTAGAAAATTGTCCAACAAATGAGGCGCAAGCAACTTGCCAAGAATTAGAAGTGGCAAGGAGATAAGTAATCTGACTATGAGTGAATTGAGAGATAATTAAGGAAGGATCTCCTCCCCAGAGTTGTCAACAGCGATGTTGTCCTTTGGTGATTAATTTAGTTAAACGATTAACATAAGTAGTCAAGCGTTTAGATGTTTTGTTGGACAAAAAGATCCATTCTAACGGCTGATTTGTTTGATGAATCATTCCTGTGGGAGAATGTAAAGTGTGAAATAAACACAAGGAAAGGGGAATGTCAGAAATGATATAATGTAAATGGGCTTTTGAAGCTGCTCTTCTACCAGCTGGAGTTCCTGTAAAGCCAAAGGAGTTAAATGACGTGGGCTGTCCAAGTGACTGTCTCCTTCTAGAATAGAAAAAAGATGTTGTAACTGATACGTTGGTATTTCTAAACCAAGACGCATCCAATTAATGTCTCCTAAAAGCTTTTGAAAGTCATTTAATGTTTTTAAATGATCGTGTCGAATTTGAATTTTTTGGGGTCGAATATTTTGTGCTCCTAAAGTATAACCTAAATATTGAATAGGAAAATCCATTTGAATTTTTTCTGGGGCAATATTAAGTGAGTAAAAAGAAAGCTGAGTTTGTAACAATGCAAAAGCATCTTGCTGTTTTTTTTTTTTTGGTGGGTGCAGCAAGAAGAATGTCATCCATATAATGATATAAAAGAACAGAAGGATGACACTTTTGAACAGGATCCAGGGCCCGATGAACAAATTTTTGACACAAGGTAGGGCTGTTTAACATACCTTGAGGTAAAACTTTCCACTGATATTGTGAAAGTAGCTGAGAATTATTAAAAACAGGGACAGAGAAGGCAAAACGCTCACAATCTTTTTGATGCAAAGGAATAGAGAAAAAACAATTCTTTAAATCAATAACCATGAGTAACCAATCTTGAGGAATCATAGAAGGATTAGGAAGGCCAGGTTATAAAGATCCCATGGGTTGAATATATGCATTAATAGCATGAAGATCTGTTAATAGTCTCCATTTACCACTTTTTTTCTTTATTACAAAGACAGGGGAATCCCATGGAGAAGTACTAGGCTCTATATGACCTAAGGATAATTGTTCCTGAACTAAGTTTTCCAAGGCCTTAAGCTTTTTGCGTATTAAAGGCCACTGTTCAATTTATATAGGAACATTAGTTTTTTACGTCAAAGGAAGGGCTTGAGGCTGCTGAACAGTGGCTACATGTTTAAAGATTTTTTAAGGGGATTGTAGCCCATGTGGAACATCATACTTTTGGCAGAATTAGAGACATGAGGAATAGAAACAAAAGGTCCAAATTGTTGCAATAAATCTCGCCCCCGTAAGTTTAGGGCAATAGGAACAATATAAAACTGGACTTGAGCCATTTGACCATCTGGCCCTCGACAACTCAAGAATTGAGAACTTTGATACACCTTAGAGGCAGAATCTAATTTGGTAAGAGAAACAACAATAGGCTGTTTAGGCCACTGTAAAGGCCATTGGTTGGAGGCAATAATAGAAACGTCAGCTCCAGTGTCGACCAAGCCCTGAAAAATTTGTCCCTCTACTTTGAGGGGAAACAAATGTCTTTGCTGAGTTACTAAAGTTTCCCAAAAAACATGTTTACCCGTGCTTCCAAAACCTCCGTTTCTTTTTTTTTTTTTCCCGTGAAGGAAACTGAAAATAGGGTAATAAAAGAAGTTGTGGAATCCGCTGCCCCCCTTTAAGGGATATGGGTTTATGAGGCTGTGCCATAATTTGAATTTTCCCCTTATAATCAGAATCTATATCTCCCAAATGAACTTGTAAACCCTGTAGAATGCTACTGCTGCGTCCTATAAGCAGTCCAACAGTATGTGACGGTAATGGCCCAAAAACACCTGTAGGCAATTTAACAATCCCCATTTCTGGGGTAAGTTCGATGGCCTGCAAAATTGCCACATTAGCAGCGGCGCTACCAGAAGTAGCAGAGAAAAGCTGAGCTACTGAAAATTGGGGGTTAACATTATTAACTGACTGGCCTGCTGATGTTGGACCTCCGAGCTGACTGGAAATTGCAAATGAAGAGGGCTTGTATTGTTGTTGGGGCCCCAAGCTGAAGGGCCCCTTTTTAAGTTTTCTGATCCGGAGGTTAAAAGATTACCATCTTTGTCCACCTTAGAGTGACATTCATTAGTCCAGTGTCGCCCTTTACCTGCAACGACGACAGGGCTCAGTGGGAAGCTTTTTAGATCCTACTCTTGAGGAGTTGCTCTTATTAGATAGTTTACAGCACTCCTTTTTAAAATGACCAGTCTTTCCACATTGGAAGCAAACTCCCTTTTTTCCCCTGAGTGTCTTAGTTAAAGCTCCAGCAAACAATTGTGCATTATAGGCAGCCCCTCCCACTCCTGCACAGGCTCTAATAAAATCTTCTATTTGTAAGTTTCCAGCAGCCTTGAGAGGACGCAACAACCTCTGACATTCCTGATTAGCATTCTCGAAGGCTAGTGTGGTTATCAGGATTTTGCCTGTAGTCCCATTACCCACAGTCTTTATTACAGTATCTTGGAGCCGAGCGACAAAATCAGGATAAGGTTCATTGGCACCCTGCAAAACCTTAACAAAAGACAAGGCAGTTTTTCCCGATGGTTCTACTTTACACCAAGCCTTTAAAAACAGTCCTTTAACTTGTGATAATGCCACGTCATTGAGTCCAGATTGAGCCGCTACTGTAGCAAACTGACCAGTACCTGTTAATTGCTCCTCTGTTCGCCCTGGAGGATTTCTAGCGGCATTATGGCAAGCCTGTTCTTTGGCATCTTCCAGCCACCAACTGCGTAGCTGAAGCCACTGAGAGCGGTCCAAAACAGCCTTCCCCAAGGTCTGCCAATCAAGAGGCAAAAACAAATTATCAGAAGAGAAAGAATCTAAAAGCCCCATGACAAAGGGGGATTGAGGGCCATAATTAGCAACAGCTGCCTTCATTTCTTTAAGGAACTTAAATTGAAGGACATTATACTGTACATTTATACCTCCTTGAGGAAATTGATCATTAGGACCAAAAGGTTGCCTAGTAATGGGAAACAATTGTAGAGGATCCTCATCCTCTTGAGAATCCAATACCTCAATTACAGCTTTAGCAGTAGAAGCAGGGACAGCAAAAACCGTGCCTGAACGAGGCAACATTTCCACCAGCGGTGGCGGTGGGGGAAAACTGTCCTCCTCCTCCACCTTGGGTGCCGATGGGGGTGGATTGACCACAGGAAAAGTAAAAACAGGAGTGGGTGGAGGAGAAGGCTGAGGGGGAGATAACTGTAATTGTAAAATTTGTTGTAGCAATTGGACAACTGGCTGAAGCTCCTTTTGAATTTCTGATTCCTTTTCATGAGACACATCATCAGACAAAGGACTGTTTCCACCAGCTACAGGATTATTTAAAGAAGGGGAAATGGCTATCGGAGACTTCGAAGACTCCTCATCCCCATTTTCCCCTTTTTCAGAGTCTGTCTCTAAGAGCTCCAAAGCTTGGGTAATAGAAGCACAAAGGGCCCATAAAGGTGCTGACATTACATCACTGTGCTGGTGTGCTTAACGAAGGGTCTTAACAACCTGTTGCCAATCTCGTTTATTTAATTGCACTTTAGTTTGATATTGAAACCAATAGCAATGTTTTTCCACATGAGCAAACAATTTTTGCAGAGTTCTCTCTTTTGTATCAACCCCAATCGAAAGTAAAAGCCCTTGTAATATTCTTAAATATTCTGAGGCCAAGGAACTGGAATTCCCCATAATGAAAGCTTAAGAAGGTTCCCCTTAACAATCCCCGGGTTTTACCCGCTCCTAGGGGGTTCCCCTTCTTGTTCCCCACTATTCACCCGTGCGGACCCTGCTCACTGCGCCACTTATTGAGGACCGCGCTGGGGGTGGTGAAGAATGAACAGACACAAGAGACAAAGACAAACAGAGAACATGGCGGCCGTGTGTAGAGCCCCCGCCTCACTTTATTTATACTCCATAAACCTCACGTCAGCAGAAATAACACAATGCAAAACAAACTTTCTCTACCCAGATGTAACCTTCTGCTTGTTCCTTGTCTCTAGGCTCTTCCTTATTTGTCTGCCTTCTTAGCGCCTACTGGAGTTCATTAAAAGTTCAACCTGGAGATACTGTCCTTGAGCCCTATCTATTCTTAGCATATTGTTTTCAATGGCCCCTGCAACCGGACTTTCCTAGTCCAAGGAATAGGAAGCCTTGTTTCCTTGTATCTTGCTCATGTCCAAGCTTGGTTCTCTGTGCTAGTTATTTATTGCTTTATAACAAACAAACCACCTCTAAACTCAATGACTTAAAACAGTAACAGTTATTTCTGTAGCTCGAAAATGTGTAATTTGGGCAGGATATCGTGGGGAAGGCTCATTTGCTCCACAGAGCATGAGGTAGGGCTGCAGGACCCACTTCCAAAATGGCTTGCTCACATGCCTAGGAAGGGTGGTGGTAGGCTATCAGGAGTGCTCATTCTTAATATCAAAATGAAGTTATTAAATTTAACATGTCTGATTACATTCTATATGCTTTAATATCAGTGGTACTAAATGGATTAAGATTATTAATATTTTATGAGTTGATATTTCAAGTGTCAGATTGTATTAGAGCTGTTTAAAATTAGTGTATCTTGTAGAATTTACCTTTCCCAGCAGTGAACCATTTTAAAATTCAAGTCTCTAAACACAACATTTTGGAAGTAATTTTTATATTCACCAGCTATATATGTTCTATTGCAAAAATGATCTGAGCATAAAGCATGTTTTATAGTAAGTAGAAGCAGCAGCTACTTTAATTACAGTGATCTCAGTGGAGAAAAGAAATAAACACCATTATCATCCTTCTGCTTTCGCCCTACTTTTATCTGAAATTGAACATAAAACACTTTGCATCAAGACTTAAAATTATTTCAACATGTTTCAAACAGCACACACAAGGTGTATCATTAGAATTTAAGCTCATGTATGCCATTAAAATAACACAATTGCTGAATATTGTTTATTTTTTTCTATAGAGTATCTAGAAGAACAATAATAACAATAAACAATCACCTTCTCTGCTAACGAAGAAACCAAGATCTAGAGAGATTAAGAGTAAAGCAGGAAAGAGTCCAGCTTAAAGTTTCAGATTAGTCTAAAATCTTCTTACTCAATTTACCTAATGCATAAAATGGGAAAATACATAATCTAATTAAATCTCATTTTTCTCATCTGTAATTTAAAAATAATTATGTATATTGTATGGGATTATTATTAGGATTAAATAAGAAAATATATGTAAACCACCTTGGTCACTGTCATGCAGATTGCTCCATTAAAGATTGTTTCTCTTTTCCTCCCATAGTTAGTAGTGAACAAGAGACAGATGCTGGATAAACCTTTTTCAGCTGTCTCTGATTCCAGTGTAATAAAGGGCTTTACGTACTTCACAAAATGCACAAAGCACCCTATACAAATCTTCATGTTGTTTTTACACGATGTTATTTAAATGTTCATTTACCTGTGCAGTGGCTTAGGGAAAGAAAATGCTGGGCTCAGTTTCCTGACCCCAGTATATTTTATATGTGTGTGTGTTTATATTTTTTCAGGATTTTTTTTTTCCTGGTAACATATAGAACTATCATTAATGTTATTAATATTTCAATTCGGCCAGGTGCGGTGGCTCATGCCTGTAATCCAAAAACTTTGGGAGGCCAAGGCGGGCAGACCACTTGAGGTCGGGAGTTCGAGACCAGCCTGGCCAACATGGCAAAGCCCCACCTCTACTAAAAATACAAAAAAATTAAATTATCTGGGCGTGGTGGTGCATGCCTGTAATCCCAGATACTCAGGAGGCTGAGGCTGAAGAATTGTTTGAACCCAGGAGGCGGAGGTTGCATCAAGCTGAGATCGCGCCACTGCACTCCAGCCTGGGTGACAAGAGTGAAAACTCTGTCTCAAAACAAAACAAAACAAAAAATTTCAATTCACTGAACATAAAAATACTATTCTATAAATTTATAAGCATTTTATTTCTAAACATATCTGAAACAAGTCATGCTTAAAAGTAGAAAATTACTAATAACAGAATTATCTACAATCTATATCTATCTAGATTATCATTTGTATGTGGGTAATGTTCTGGCTTTTAGTTCAGAAATTCAAACTTTCTTAATAATTTCCAAAGTCGGGTTGCACCATATCCTCTGGAACTTACACATTCAGCCTATTATAGTTAAATCGATATACATTTTCATTGGTTTCTACAAAGATTTTTTCCCCATAGATATCTTTAGATTAAATAGAGATTTTCATTCACATCTTAAATGACTATGTGCCTAGTTATGATTAAAATTATTTGTTTCAGAAATTACATATGTATGTGTGTGTGTTCAAAAGTAGTACCATACGCATGCAAATTCATTTGTTCCATTGATTTTTGGAAGACACATTATGATGTTCGGCTCCAAATGTCTGCAGGTGCAAATATTTAAAAGATCACAATTACAAGAATTGATCACAGTCAGTAACACACAGCTGCAAATAATTACATGGTTAGCCCTTCATTTATAGCAGCTCCTAAAGAGCTAAGAGCATATAAGTAGAAGAATCTTGTGATCATGATGTATCAATACAAAAACATTTAGGTAATGCTTCCATTTTAAATAATGTCTTTATATGGGTAAACATGATTGATTACAATGAAGTATATGCCTCTGGAAACACTGTCATCATCTCTTTCTCTGATTGGCTGTTTTAGACCCTTGCTGTATTCAGCTACTGTTTAATCTCTCTATTCTTACTCTCTTGGTAACATTGTTGTCCAAAGAGTGAGCTGTCTGTGGGGCTCTCTGTTTCCTTTCAAAATCCTGACTGGCTCATAAGATTTCCCTCTGATAATAGGAAATAGAACTCACCTTTTGTTTTGATACCACAGACCTTTTGAGTTTACTGCCATGCTTCCCTTTCCTGTCTAAAGGAAAGTCCTGTGTTCGTTTTTTGGGCAAATGCGTGAATGCTGAATGACAGGTGCCATGTCACCCTTTTCCCCATGGGCATTCCTCAGCAACTCTTGTAAAACATTTCAGTCCAGAATAATATAATTACAGTTTCATACACACACATTAAAATTTCTGACATTATTTTCTAGCTGAGAGAAGTGTTATCTCTTAGAAAATTGTTTCAACTATATGCTCTTGACCTTAAGATCGAAAGTAGTAATGCCCACTTTAGTAAACTTCTAGAATACTTATCTTAGTTTTATATGGATGTGTAATAAAGTATGCCAAAGCTTAAAAATATAATCCTCCTGTTTGATCATTATTTTGTGGGTCAGTAATTTAGGCTGAACTTGGTTTGACATTTGTTCTGCTGGTCGCACTTAGGGTAACTTGTGTGGCTTTGATGCTCTGGTGGCTTGAACGAGGATGAATGACTTGATATGGGCTCACACGTGTCTGTTTTGGTATTCGGTATGGTCTGGGCTATGTACTTCAGCAGGCTAGCACAGCTTCCTCATGTATTGGTGAAAGAGATCCAGCCAGCAACAGAGGAGGGATCACCCCAATGTGTAAGTATGTTTCAAATCTCAGCTTGCATTATGATTGCTAATGTCTAGTTGATCAAAGCATATAATAAAGCCAAGTCAGGTGACCATTGGGAGGACACTATACAAGGACATGGGTGCAAGGAGGCATTATCTATTACAGTTCATTAGCTTATCAGTTTGCCTTATGCTTTCACAAATTCACATGATTATTTAAGGTGAAGCCATCATGCAGCAATAAGCAGGTGTTTATTAATTTCCCTCTCAATATATTTTTAAATGCATAATATAGTATTGTAAACTATAGGCACAGTTTTGTATAGCAGATATCCAGAAATTACTCATCTTGTATAGCTGAAAGTATACACCTCCTGAAGAACAACTCCTCAATTCCCCCTTAACACAGCCCCTGGCAGTTGCCATTTTGCTATCAGTTTCTACAAATTTGAGTATTACAGAAGCTTCATATATGTGGATTTATTAGGTATCATTTTGTCTGTGGCTGGCTCATTTTCTTAGCAGAATGTTCTCCAGATACATCTATGTTGTCACAAATGCCAGGGTTTTCTAATTTTTAAGGCAGAATAATATTCTACTGTAGGTTGTTTCCAGATTTTGGCGATTGTGAAAATACTGCAATCAACCCAGCAGTGCAGGTATCTCTTTGAGATACTGATTTTAATGATCTGGATGCATATCTAAAAGTGGGATGCTGGAGCACATGATCATTATATTTTTTAAATTTTTGGATTTTACAAAAATCCAAAATACACATACTGTTTTCCATAGTGGGTGCACCACTGCATATCTACCAACAGTGTACAAGATTTCCAATTTCTCTATATCATCGGTAGTACTTATCTTATTGTTTCTGTGGTTGTTAATAACCATCCTGTCTTAGTCTGTTTGTATTGGTATAACAAAATACCACAGACTGAATAATTTATGAAAAACAAAAAAATGTTTTTCATTGTTCTGGAGACTGTTGACTACTGGTATAACTGTTGACTATTGGTATAACAGAATACCACAGACTGAGTAATTTATGAAAAATGAAAAAAAATATTTTTCATTGTTCTGGAGACTGGAGACTGCCAAATCAAGCCACTAGCTGGAGCAGTATCTCATGAGGGATGTTCTCTGCTTCTAAGATAGCACCTTGATGCTACATCATTCATAGGGGAAGGACACTCTCGTTACATGGTGGAAGCGATGGAGAGACACGAAAGCACTCCCTTCAACTTTAAGCCCTTTTGAGTCATGAGGCAGAGCCCAGAAAAGCCCACAGTTCTCAATACTGTTGCATTAGGGATTAAGTTTCAGCATGAACTTCACAGGAGACACCATCATTCAAGTCATGGCATTCTACACCTAAAACACCAACATTTATATCCTTCTCATATACAAAATGCATTGCTTTTATCCCAATAACTCCAAAAACTCTTTACCTATTCTAGCATCAACATTAAAGCCTAAGTCCAAAGTCTCATCTAAATATAATCTAAATCAGATATGGGTGAGCTTGAAAGTGCGATTCATCCTGAGGTAAATTTCTCTCCCATTGTGAGTCTGCAAAATCAAACACATTATGTGCTTCTAAAATATCATCGTGAAACAAGCATAGATATTCTCATTTCAAAAGGAAGAAATAGACAAGAAGAAAGGGGTAATAGCTCCCAAGTAAGCCTAAAACTCAACACGGCAGCCTGGGCGCGGTGGCTCACGCCTGTAATCCCAGCACTTTGGGAGGCCCAGGCGTGCGGATCACCAGGTCAAGAGAGTGAGATCATCTTGGCCAACATAGTGAAACGCTATCTCTACCAAAAATACCAAAAAAAAAAAAAAAAAAAAAAAAAAAAAAAAAAATTAGCCAGGTGTGGTGGCACACACCTGTAGTCCCAGCTACTCAGAAGGCTGAGGCAGGAGAATCGCTTGGACCCGTGAGGCAGAGGTTGCAGTAAGCTGAGATCGTGCCACTGCACTCCAGCCTGGGTGACAGAGTGGGACTCCATAAATAAATAAATAAATAAATAAATAAATAAATAAATAAATAGGCAAATGATATTAAAAAATAAGGTCTTAGGATAATCTCCTTTGGCTTCATGCTTTCAGACACATGAGGGTGAGAATTGAGTCCTAAAGGTCTGTGGGGGAGTCTTATTCCCACAGAGTTTCTGGAAGTAGCCCATGCTACAGCTCCCATGGATGACTTTGGATGCCTGTGGCTTTCCCAGGCAGGGATTGCACTCCAATGACACTACAGTTCAAGGTCTAAGGGCCAGTCCCATCCTATGGCTTGACCAGACATTATCCTAGTAGGGACATTCCGAAGTGGACCCCCCGTGACTCTGCCAGCCACTGCCCTAGTGGGGACTCATTCTTATAGTTCTGGAGGCTGGAATGTCCAAGATTAGAGCACTGGCATTGGCATCTTGTGAAAGCTGTTCTCTGTTTCCAAAATGAGGCTTTGTTGCTGTGTCCTCACATTGTGGAAGATATGGAAAGACAAATAAGTGCTCGCTTCAACCTAAAGCCCTTTATAAGAGTACTAATCCCATTAGTGGGGGCAGAGGCTTGCAAAGGCCACATCTCTTAATGCTATTGCATTGGGATAAAGTTTCAACATGAATTTTGGAGGGAACACAATCAAACAGTAGAACACACTAACAGGTGTGAGGTGATACCACATTATGGTGGTGATTAGTGATGTTGGGCATTTGTTCATATATTTGTTGACCATTTGTACATTTTCGTTGGAGAAATGTCTATTCGGGTTGTTTGCCCAGTTTTTAACTGGACTATTTGTTTTCTTTTTGCCATTGAGTTATACAGGACTTTTATATATTTTTATAGCAATCCATTTTCAGATATATGTATTGCAAATATTTCCCCCATTTCACACGTTGCTTTCTCACGTTGTTGATTGTTCCTTTACCATGCAGAAGCTTTTTAGTTAGAAGTAGTAGTCCCAGTTGACTCGTTTTTTTTTTTTTTTTTTTTTTTTTTTTTTGCTTGTGCTTTGGTGTCATATCCAAGAAATTATTGCCAAGACCATTGTCATGAAACTTATCTTCTATGTTTTCTTCTAGTAGTTTTACAGTTTCAAGTTTTACATTTAAGTCTTTAGTCCAGTTTGAGTTGATTTTTGTGTATGGTATAAGTTTCATTTTCATTATCTTGCATGAGGATATTAATTTTTCCAACATCATTTGTTGAAAATGCCTAACTTTTGGAGAATTTAACAAGGTCTCACATCTTCATTTTGGTGTTCTCCAGACAAATGGTATGGTGAACACACTGAGGCATTGAGTGAGGTTATATTTTTTCTGGGCTGGCATATAGGTTACCAAAGTCATTGAATTAATATATAAAACTAGAGGGTATCTTTGGCCATGTACAAGAAGAAGAATAACTGTGGTTTAACCTGGCATAACATCAGGTTAACCACACATTCCATAATTTTTTTCTTTCTTTTTTTTTCTTTTTGTGATGGAGTCTCGCTCAGTTGCCAGGCTGTAGTACAGTGGTGTGATCTTGGCTCCCTGGAACCTCTGCCTCCCAAGTTCAAGAGATTCTCCTGCCTCAGCCTCCCGAAAAGCTGGGATTTCAGGCACCCACCACCATGACCAGATAATTTTTGCATTTTTAGTAGAGACGGGCTTTCACCATGTTGGCCAGGATGGTCACGATCTCTTGACCTGGCGATCTACCTGCCTCGGCCTCCCAAAGTGCTGGGATTACAGGCATGAACCACTGTGCCTGGCCAAAGGTAACATTTTTTATGGAATCTGAACATGTATATTTTATTCATGAAGCCTCTTTAAATCCATGAACAGAGTTGGCTTGGGTATAGCCTTGTCTAAATGAGTGGTGTCTACATATTTTTATCTTATCCTTCTATTACTAAAGATCACTTTTCAATGTTTAGAACAATATTAGTACATCTTACTCATACAATTAAGAATTATATAGTACGCAAAAATGTTCTAAAACAAGATTAAGAGAATATAATTATTACATATTAGTAATGGTTTTAATACTTTCTTCCTCTGCTATACTGGGTTGGCATGCTCATTTGTCACATGTGAAGAAGATCACTGTCTCTGACTTTTACCCCATTTTGAAGGCCAATGAATAATTCTCCCAGTTTACACAGTGTTTTAAAAATGTATATTAATCTACACATAATCAATAATATATACATAAGTATCTGTACTGCTTAACTGCTCAGTTAAGCAGAGGAAATGGTGAAGCTATTCTATTTCTTTTAAATAACTTTGCATTGCTACATTTGAATCCTGGTATTCATTATATTTTGATCTCGCAAGTTAACTGTAGTACTATATTGCTTTCATTACCAAACAATTGTGGCAAACTTACCATAGCTTATGCCTTATAAGTACATTTAGCACTAATGTAACATTTCCTTAAATATTTTTATAAGTCAGTTTACCAATTTAAGCATGTGTTAAACTGCTCAATTTAAAATGGTAAATATGCTGAAATCTTGGCACTTATTCCTTCATGACAAATGAAGCTCTTTAGCAGCTACTCACAAACCATTAGTAATGCGGAATAGAACTTTTTAACACCGATTAATCCATAATCCACAGGACTCCAGAATATAACAAGGAAGCACTTCATAGATTAAATTAATTGTCTTTCAGACATGTAACAAGGTGTTGATAAAATAAGTGTGTTTATTTTGTCAGTCTGATTTTTTCAATGTGGTATTTGCCCAAGTGCAAATGCTTACAACTAAGAGCTCTGTGAATTATGTAAAACAAATTCCAATCTTTTCTGATGTGCAGAAGAAAGAAAAAATGGGCTAGTCTTGTTCTCAAAGTAGCTGTATTTTTTATATGATTAGTTGTCTCAATTTGCTTCTTCATGGAAGAAACAGCATTATGAGCAGATGTTTCATTAGAGCAGCATGTATGAAAACAGAATATGTTTCATACAATATTTAATATTCACTTCCCTATCACAGCTTTATCTTAGATTAAAGGAAAACAGTGTTGAACAATTGCATCAAATATCTTAAATTGCCTTGTAAGAAACTATTGTATTTTGAATAGATTATGTGGACTGCAACCTAATCTTTATTATAATAATTATGAAATTGGGATGTAACTTTTTTAACAGGATAAGAGAACAGATGTTTGTTTGTAACTCTGGTGGGAGATTATATATATATATATATATATATATATAACAAATCTCTCGAATTTATTCTTCCAATCTAACTAAATGTTATTTGATCAACATCTCCCCAAGCTCTTCACCCTGGCCTCTGCTAAATATCACCTAAATGTATTTTGAAGCAAAGCTTTTGATGACTTCATCTTTGAATTTTTTTTGCCTTTCTCATTAACGCAGAGCTGATTTCCTTGTCCATTCCTTATTTCCTAATTCACACATAAATTAAAACACACAACTTTTGGGGTGTTCATAGTAAAATGAGTGTAAACCATGGGAATCTATGTTGTTGAATGATATTACTTTTAAAGTGCCCTCAGATGTTAACAATTTAAGAGAATAACAGTGCTTTCTGTAAGAAAGGTACAACAGTTAACCTCGTTTTACAGATGAAGCAGTTGAGAAAAAGTAAGCTTGATTAATTTGCTTATAGCTAGAAAGTTTGGAGTTAGGATTTGAATCCAAGAACTAAATTCCAGGGTCTATCCAGAAACCACCAATCTAGATATGCTTTCTTCCACTCAGACCATACCACTATTCTAATGTCTGCCTTTTTATCAGTCAATCATTGTTGTTATTCCTCTCCAATACCACACATTAAATTTGAAAACCATTGTCAATTAATTGCAGCCATTGTCTTAATTCCTTTGGTGGGAGGTGACAAATTGTTGGTTTCAGATCTTCAACTTTTTGGATCACAATTGACCAAACAAACGTCTCTGCTGCGCTTTCTGAAATCTATAACCTAGTATGCTTTGAGGCCATGCTTCCCATGGGCTCCCAACCAATGACTAAGCTTAGCTAGGATACCAAGGCAGGCTTGATCCTAAGGGAGTGAGACTCCTCTAATGGACAGTTTTGATTCAAAGGTCCCCAATTGACTTTATCAAAATTCTTTATGATTGCACTTCCGTCTGACACTTTCATTCAACATTTCTTCCTTTCCTCTTTCTTTCATAAGGGTAAGGCCTTCATTCTGGTCTGACAGCTCTTTTAGTATCCTTGGGCTCCCTCGCCATTTTCCTATGGATAGTTTTCTTTATAAATCACTTGACATGGTTTAGTTGTGTCCCCACCCAAGTTTCATCCTGAATTGTAACTTCCATAATCCCCATGTGTCATGGTAGGGACCCAGTGGGAGGTAATTAAATCATGGGTTGGGTTTTCCCTGTGCTGTTCTTATGATAGTAACAAGTCTCAGGAGATCTGATGGTTTTATAAAGGGCAGTTCCCCTCCCACAGGTTCCTTTGCTTGCACCATGTAAGATGTGCCTTTGCTTCTCCTTCACCTTCTGCCATGATTGTGAGGACTCCCCAGCCACGTGGAACTGTGAGTCCATTAAACCTCTTTTCCTTTATAAATTATCTGGTCTCAGGTATTTCTTCATAGCAGTGTGAAAATGGACTAATACATTGCTTGAATGTTTAATTCCATACTGGTGTCTGCTTCTTGAAAGGCCTTAAATAACATGCACTCTTATCAGTCTGCCAATAACACAAAGTGCAATTTTGGTAAAGGAGATACTAAAGATGTAAAGCTGTGCATGTATACATTAATCACAGAAATCATTGTTCACTTTCCAGTATCACTTCCATCTATTGAACCATTTCAGAATCTTATGGAGACCTATAATCCAATTGCTTAAACAGTAATATTTTAAAATAGTTATCTTTTCCCCATTAATTTAGAAATAGAATTTTTTGTATGTCTTAAGTAAAGTTTATGGTTGAAAAAATAAATTGCATTTTATTTTAAAAGTTAGTGTCTTTAGAATATAATTTAATAATTTTATTTAGACTAGAATTAACCATTTTTACCTAGTGAATGTATCTTATGTTCACATTATATTTAAGTACATTAAGTCAGCAAGCATTTTTTTGTAAATATAATGTATGAAAGGCATGTGTATAAAAAGACTAGTAAATGAAAAATGAATAAGAAATGTTTCCAATATTCACAGAACTCTCAATATAGTGAATTAGGTGAATTTGTATGTAACTAATGACAGTCTGTTAGTAAGGATAATGGTGATTGACAAAATAAAAATGAGTAAAAGATAGGAAAAGTTTAAGACAACTATGAATGCAAATATGATACTGTTTCCAAGAAACTGTAAGTATGATGAAAGATTATTTTTCTAATTTTCTGTGGAAAGCGTTAAATGACATGATATTTTAAAAGTTAGAGTTGGTTAGGTTGAAGAAAAAGCTTTAGAAAACAAATCTGCTCAATATCATGATATATTCTTTCCCCAATTAAGGACCTTAATTAAGGAAGCTATGACAAATAGGTGAATGGTCAGAGAATTAATCCTTAACTGAATATTTATGGCCACAAAAGTTTCCCAAATGAATCATCTGCTGATATGTTAATGTCCATCCTTCCTCAAGAGAATAGGATGATTTTTAAAATATTGTTGTACTCTTTAGCTTAGTTCTTCTCTTAGAATGGTAAAGGATAGGCTATTTTAAGGAGCTGACCATGGGGAGACCATTGTTTACAGTATAAATGTTTACTGCAAGCAGTTTTCCTTTTCAAAAGCCTAACTTTTAGTGAATGAAAAGAATATGGAAGAAACATCAGAGAACAGTGGGCAAATATCTATACATAATCTTCCATGTATCCCTCCAAAAACCCCACCTGATCTACTTCCACCCACAAAAGACACATATCAAGAGTGTCTCCTCATGAAAACAAGAGACATGAACTCGATATATATGTATTAATACATATTTTATATATACACATATAATACAATATATATTATACATATTATCTAATATATTATACACAATATATAGTACATACTATATATACAATATCCACTACATATAATTATATAATATATAATATATTATATATTATGTTATGTATTATATAATTATATTATATATTATGTTATGTATTATATAATAGATATTATATATAGCACATATTATATATTGTATATAAATATTGCATATATTGTATAATATGTAACACATATATTTAATACTTATATTATATAATATATATTACATATATAATATAATATATAATATATGTTATATATAATTATTTATTATATACTATCTATTATATATTATATACTATCTATTATATAATACATATATAATATATATGTATTGGCTGGGCGCAGTGGGTCACGTCTGTAATACCAGCACTTGAGACCATGGTGGGTGAATCACAAGGTCAAGAGATCGAGACCATCCTGGCCAATATGGTGAAACCCGGTCTCTACTTAAAATACAAAAAATTAGCTGGACGTGGTGGTGCACACCTGTAGTCTAGCAACTCGGGAGGCTGAGGCAGGAAAACTGCTTGAACCTGGAGAGCAGAAATTGCAGGTTGCAGTGAGCTGAGATCGGGCCACTGCATTCCAGCCTGGTGACAGAACAAGACTCTGATTCAAAAAATATATATATATATATACACACACACATATATATGTATTTAATTTTCTTACACAAACATTTATAGTAAAAAATTAATTACCAATGAATAATGCATTGACATATTGATAGTTTTTCATCTTAGAATAGGGCCAGTTTTCCAAACGTTGTTTTACTCATCTAATTCAAATTGGTCCCCTTCTTAGGTATATGATTTTTAAAAATTTAAACGGAGCTAATAGGGAAAATATGAAGTTATAGACTATGTCCATCTTCTATCACAATTATACTCATAAGGTCTTGAACCATCACCCATATTTATATAAATTCAATGGATCATGATTTTTTCTGAATTTGTGATATACTGGACGCTATTGTTTGGTTTTTTGTCCTCTCTAAACCTCATGTTGAAATCTGATTCCCAAATTGGCAATGTTGGGAAACGGAGCCTAGTGGGTGGTGTTTGATTGGAAATAGATCCTGTGAATAGATTAATGTTCACTCACAGGTGAGTAAGCTGTAGCTCTGTTAGTTCCCAGGAGGGCTATCTTTTAAGAACAGCTTGCCACCTCCCTTCTCTCGCTCTTGCTTCCTCTGTCATCACATGATCTCTTTGCAAGGGCTGGTTTCCTTTCCACTTTTCACAGTGAGTTGAAGCAGACTGAGTCCGTCACCAGATGCAGATGTCCAATCTTGAACTTTCTAGCTAACTAAATTGTGAGACAAATAAACCTCTTTTTAAAAATAAACTACCCGGTCTTGGGTATTCTGTTATAGCAACACTAAAAGGACTAAGACAGTGGACTATTCACTAAGCTCCACTCTTATTTAAACAGAAGCTTTCTTCTCACAATATAGTGATTAATTATGTGTGCTCTAGGCTAAAACTCATTTTACATTTTTCTGTACTACAGAATAAAAATTAATCACATGAGAAAAATAGGGATGAGTCAGAAAATCCCTTTTCTTTATTCTTCTCAGAATGATCTTCCAAAATGTCCAGTTTTTCAAAATCACTATGGAAGCTTTTTTCTTAATTCTCTAACTAGATATCAAATAGCGAATTCCAAAGATACTACAGCAGACACATAAAGTGAGTTTAAAGAAAATCTACTGGGAAAAAAAATATTGTCTTCTTAAGGAAAAAAAAAAAAATACCTCTATAAAATGGGACGACAGCATGCCTTTTTGTTAACGTTTATGTGCATTTTCCCTTCTCCAGATATATATTTCTACTGCAGAACCCAGCACAACTTATGGAAGGTACATAGAATTCACTCTGAGAAACATAAACCTGACAGCTTTACCTAGTAGTGTTCTGCCTGCACACATTATTGAGAAAAGAAAATAAATTTCCCCCATTGCACAGCGAATATAATGCTGGTTTGTAGAGTAATTTCAAGCCATAAAATAAGCTTCTTAGGTAATCATTAACAAATTGTTTAAAAATGTAATATTATCTATTTTTATTTCTGTTTACTACTCATGTAAAAACTTCCTGTTTAAACTTAGGCATATAATATATGCATTTCTATTGGCACTAGCTCATTTTCTTAAGGTAGCAGTGATCCATATGTATTTCATATTATTCTGCTCTTTTTTTGATTCTGTATTTTCCTATTTCATCCTTTCTTACTGGTTTTTCCTTTCCTACAATCTCCTCAGCCCCTACTGTTACCTCTTTCTGTCCATCCTTATTTTTTCTCTTTCTTTCCTTGTTGCTATTTTCCAAGTCATTCCAGTTTTTCCTATAATTCCTCATTCTTACCCACATCTTGCATTCTTTTCCCCCCAACTTTCCCATTTTTTCTCTATTCACGTCTTACATATTTCTAGTAGCAAGATGATTTCTCTTTTATCAAAGTGTAAGTACCACATTAAAACTCTATTACTGGTAATAGAGTTAATGTGAAAATACAGATTACCTATAATTTATGACAAATTAATTCTATGTCTTAGTCACTATAATGAGTTGCCAATTTAATTTAAATATATTAGATATTCACAAAATGGATATTGAGCTCTTTTTATGCATTTAGTGCAGAACTGATCATTGCCGAATACTTAAAAAGTCATTCTATAAGACTTTTTATTTTTAGCCTCATAAAGTTAGTTTGGGTCTGAAACCAGAAGAAGAAAAATCAAGGATGGCAAACACTTCATACTAGATTGCTTTATATCCTTTCCTTTTTAAAATTCTATTTATTTCAACTATTTTTGAGGAAAATAAAGTGATGTTAAGATTCTTATGAAGAGATGATAAGATTTTGGTAATAGAGTAAGTTTAACAGGCAGTTCCTAAATTACCTGTGTAACACTCACTTATGCCTTTGGGGTATTCTTTCATTTGTTCAACACTTAGCACTTGCTAAATGACAAAACTCTGTAAGGCACTAGGGATGCAATGATTAATAAGACATCATTGCTTTTCTTCAAGGGTTTATAATGTAGTTAGGAAGATAGACAAGTGAACAGATAATTATAACATTGTTTGATGCAGTAATGAGAAACCACAGGACCATATGAGCACATAAGAGGTTCTTCTAACCCAGAGTGTTAGGAATTCAGGGAAAACTTCCAAAAGAAATGATGCTTTCATTGATTTTTGAAGGATGTTATGCAGTTAACAAGGTAAGGGGATGAAATTATGCAGAGAGGTAAGTAGGGGTAGTGGGAAACTCCAAAACAAAAAAAAAATTTTTTTTCTAAGGCTTAGAATCAAGAGAAATTTAGGAAAATATTTATAACAAAAATAGTTCAGTAAGTCTGAGACATGAGTTACGAAGTACATAAGTAAGGTAGGGAGGAAAATAATGGTGAGATAGAACACTATAAAAGTAACTTCAAACCAGATGTTGAAAGGCCTTGAATGACATCAAAAAATGTTTAGACATCATCCTAAAAATTATGAAAGCCACTGTGGGTTTCTAAACAAAGTACTTCTCTGACAAGATTTGTGACTTTTAAAGGAACGAAAGACAGAGAATGTATTGGAGAGGTAACATTTAAGGCATAGAGATCAACATGAGGACACTGCAACGGATTGAATGATGCTATGGATGAGTTCCCCTGTTGATTGGTTCACACAGTACAATACAAAACCAAGCATGATTATTCCCTATGATAGTGGCAATTGCTGGAATTAAGATAGTTTATAAAGGAGGCAGAAGAAAGAGGATATGACTATTGCTTGGATGTGGGGATTAGTTAAAACAAGAATCAAAGTAACAAATGAGTCTCTGCCTTAGGCAACTGGGTGTAGAATAGTGTCCATTATGAGACGAGAACAAATTGGCACTGCCTTGGTAGGTGGTGTTGGTACAGTATGAGGAGTTCTTCTAGGTTATGTGGATTTTTAATGAATCCTTAGGTCTTAGAAGTGGAAACATCCAGCAGAGAATAGTACATGTGTGGCGGGATATTTCATTTGTGTTGTGTTGCCACTTTATGTTTCTAATCTTAAGAATCCCCCACCCTGGCCGGGCGTGGTGGCTCATGCCTATAATCCCAGCACTTTGGGAGGCAGAGATGGGTGGATCACCTGAGGTCAGGAGTTTGAGACCAGCCTGACCAACATGGAGAAACCTTGCCTCTACTAAAAAAAAAAAAAATAATAAATAAATAAATAAATAAAAAATAAAAAAAAAAAAAATTTGATGGGCCTATTGGCGCATGCCTGTAATCCCAGCTACTCGGGAGGCTGAGGCAGGAGAATCACTTGAACCCGGGAGGCAGAGGTTGCAGGGAGTAGAGATTGTGCCATTGCACTCTAGCCTGGGCAACAAGAGTGAAACTCCATCTCAAAAACGACACGATACGATAGGATACGATACGATACCATACGATACGATACGATACGATACGATACGATACGATACGATACGATACGATACGATACAATACAATACAATACAATACAAGAATCCCCAACCCCCTTCCAGGGCAAAATAATTCCCTTGCTTCAGGAAAGACTGCTTTCAGAGTCTAAAGCAAAACTAGCAAGGTGAGAGGAGTATGCTAAGCGTGAGATGAGATTTGTTGGAAGAATCTAGATCAGAAGGAACCTCAAGATAGGAAAAGTCAGCTGTTCTCAGATCTTAGTGCAGGTCTGTCTTCTGGTATTACTCTGGGAACCGCCAGGACCTCAGAGGGTAGAATTAGTTACCAACTCTGTCACATTCTGTTAATCTGCATTTCTCAAGAGTGGCAAGTAGGCCATTTAACCTCCTTATGCAAAGAACTATTTGGGCTCAGAAAATATACGTATCAACAACTAACTACGAAGGGTCCTTTCTCTGTTTCCAAAAAAATATCTCACATTTTTGTGAGTCTTCAGAAAGATGATCCCTGTACCCCATCATGTAAACAGCACTCTAAGACTCATGTGGGATGAGCCTCCAGTCTCATTTAAATTGCTTTAAAAACAAAAAACAAAAATCAAAAAACAAACAAACAAAAAAAAAAACTAAAACACTAAGTACTAAAATCTCTGTCACACTCCCAAAAGTAGACTAAGATTTATATCCAGTATATATGGGTGTGAGTGTCAGAGAAAAATTTGTACTAAAAAATGACAAATATAATTTGAGTAAGAAGTGGTAAAACTAGGTTAAATAAGTGACTAGATTTCAGGATTTTAGATTTCTACTTTTTAAAAAATTTTAGCATAATAAAACTTCCTGGCTAAAGCCATCTTAGCACTAGGTGTTTGAATTCCATCTTTGTTATTTGTTACCCATGTAACTTTAGTCGACTTGCTTAACATTTGTGCCTCACTTTCTTCATTTATAAAATAAGGATAATATCAATACCTACCACATAGGGTTGCTGGGGAATTAAATGAATTCATGTGTGAAAAAAAGTTAGGATTGTACCTAGCACAGCATCATGTGCATATTCATCATTGTAATAAAGAATGTTAAAGCCACTGCTGGTAACTTCTCTGAGTGCAAGACAAGACTTTGCTCACCTGTATTAGGTGATGGATAAGACTGTGGAAAGAAGGAAATCCTAAGCAAAAACAGTTCATCTAAACTACCTTCTGGAGAAAATGACTTAGTTTCAAAAGGGGGCTTTAATTTTCTGAATAAAATATGCACCGTTCAGGACAAAGCTGAAGCATCCTGACCAATAAGTGGCCAAAAGCGGCCACCCACAGTCCTTCCTTTCTGCCTTTGCTCACACAGTGCTCGATCTTTTTTCTAACTAGATTTAGGACAAATTTTTACATACTATTTCTTTGACAATTACTAACCCATTCATCCAGCACTACACACTCCTCAGCCTTCTGTAACTTCCTCTTACCTGCACTGCAAGCTCTCAAAATGATTCTTATTCCTACAACTTTAGCATTTCTCCCTAAAAAAAAAAAATAAATAAATAAAAATAAATGAAAAATAAAAATCTCTTTAAAAATGACTTAAGATTCACTAGGTTAAATAAACTATTGTGAGTAGACATAGACCTTGTTGCCATGATAAAAATGGTTTAAAAAAATAAGTAATTACGCAATGAAATTCTGGAACACACCTCATTTGCAAATTGAGGATTTACCGTACACTATAAGGCAATCAATCCATGTCTCAAAAGATAAACAATGCACTTTATCAAATTACTGAGGCATCTTAAAGAATTGAATTAAAATTCTCACATCATAAAATTTTCCCCTTCCTTTCTTTCTTCCCTCCTCCCTTCCTCCCCACTTTGTTCTTCCTTTTCTCCTTTCCTCTTCCCTTTTTTAGTTTCTCTTTCACTTACTGTCTTCTTGCTTATTTCATTTTTCTGTTTCTGTTTAAATCTAAACTGCTCTCAATTTTTTTTTTTTTTTTTTAAAGACTTTGAAAATAACCTCTGAAAATAAGAAGCTGAACCTGTCAGGTCCTGGTCCTCACTCTGACACTTACTAGACGCATGACATTGGGCAAATTATATAATCTCTCGGGCTCCCTTTCTTCATCTGTAAAATGAAGTGGGTTGAACTAGGTGATCTTTAATGTCCTTTTTCTGCTTTAAAAATATCCAAACCTAAGTATAGTAACACTGATTTCTGAACCAGTGCCAATTAGAACTTTTATAATTCTTTCTAAACCATTAAAAATATTTGGAAAACTAAAGCCTAAATATAGATCTTATAAAATAAAATACATGTTTATATTTTTATGAAAATATGTATTTTAAAAATAAAATAATAAGTTAATTATTAAAACCAGAAAGCCTAAAAAGATGTGAGAGAAATAATTATTTCTCTAGAAAAGTCATTTGAAGCCTGTGAGCTTCACTGATGTGAAATGTTTCTACCAAGGAAATTTCATTCTTGTATTTGATTTTTATTCAATTTTAAGACCTTGAGAGCTGGAACCAGAGTGTAAATTATTAATACTAGAATTAATAGAGATCTTTTGCAAAGGGATGACCAGAATAAAATGATTTATATTTAACTGTGTTGATATGAGTATACTTGGATCTGTTTTCTCTTTCAATTTTAGTGCTTTTTCTCTGTACCCACATTTAAATCTTGCTGTGCGACACACTGATATTCAATAGGCATTAAGCAGTGGCACATCTCTCACACAAATAGATCTATGATTGTGGGGGCAACATTTAAATGTGTATAACTATTACCTCCTAATAAGTGTGTATTACATCCTATTAGCCTTAGCCAGTGTTCTAATCTAACAGTTCTGCACCATGTTCACATTAATATGCAAATGGAATTAGAATACAAAATTAAACCAAAATGAAATTTGGAAGCTAATTGACATTTTTGTCACAAAAGCTCAGAGAAACACTATTTATGGTTTCATGGGAAAAGGCTAATGTGTCATCCAAAGGAGGAGGTCATATCAATCTAAGCTACGGTTATTTCCCAAAGTACAGTGCAAAGTGGTGTTTGTGTATGCAAGTTGCCAGTCTCTCTCACATAGGTGGGCCCATCTCTGTAAACCTGCACTAAATTGCTGCCATCCATTACACACAGTGGCTGCCTGGATGGCTGCCTGGCACTGACTCACACAGGCCATCTATTCCTGTCAGAAATATGATATGTCACTGACAAAAGCTTAATTACACCATTAATTAATAGGACAATTTTCAAAACGCCTTGAAATGCAGCTTGACACTCATTAGTGCCATTTATGAATAATTTCTCCCAGGGAATAGTACTCTGAAGAGCACTTTAAAATGAAATACAGTTTTAAATAAAGGTATTTATAAAACAAAATAAATATATGGCTGGAAGCTGCTTCTCTCTTTCTCTCTCTCTTTTCTTCTCTCTAATATGACCTATCTCTTCAATACTGGAAAAATTAATTTTATAAACATTGAAGCTATTATTACAGTTTTGCTATGAAATGACCTATTTCTTTCATTTTATGCTCACTTTAGAAATTCAGTCACTTGTTTTCTCTCTTTCAGAATCTTAATTACTTTTTTGAATGCACTACACTTTAAACTTTAAATAGCAATTACAACATTTTAACCTCAAAATAGGTTTCTAAATATTTATCAGTATGAAAAGTATCTTTATTTCCCCAATTTATCTGTGTCCTAACAAGGCCACATATGGCAAGAAGGAAAATCACAAGTGTGAATTAGTTGGGGTTGGGGGGGGTGGTCACAATTTCACAATTTAGTCTTATCCACTCCATTGATTCATTAAATTTTTGATGTATGTCTTTTACAACAGCAACCTATCAAGGCCAGGCATGGTGTTGCAATCCAAAATACAGTGAATAAGAAATGATTTAATATTACACCACCATGCTCCCCCCAAAAATCATTTTGACACTAAAACCAGCATGACTAAATTATTTAAAGCCACCATGCACAGTGCATGATTAATATTCTTTTTGCTACTATTTGTTATTTGGCTACAGTGGTTTTAAGATTGCTGTACTATGTTATGGCAGACAGGAAGGGATTGCAAAGTTAAAGCCAAGTCAGTTTTTCCTAAAGAAGGAAGAGAAGCATTAAACATCTCAGATAAGGAACTGCAATTGGAAAACAGAAATGGGTGACAGAATGAGAATAAGGCCTTCTTTGTCTAGATTTAGAAGGTGACAATGTGTCTAGATGTCACTGAGTTATTGGATATTTCATTTTATCTGGAGGTAGACCACAAGATAAGAAGTCAGGATCACAACCTGGTGCCTATAAAGTTGTATCAGTCCTTGAAGAATGATTCTTGGAAATGTTATCAAATTATCTGGGAAGGTGTTTCAAAGGCCCTATGATAATTCTGTTTGGAGACTACTCTGTTCCTATAAATTCCACATCTTTACTATCTTTCAAAGCCATTTATATTTTCCACCCCTCACCTAATATCTTAGTTCATTCCTTTAAAATATCTCAGCTGGCTTATAGCAACCCACTGCTTCTTAATTTTCTTGATTCTAGTTATGCTTCTATTCAATCTTTTATATATTATGGTAACAACCAGTATTCTTATATATTATGGTAACAGCCAGTATTTCTTAACTGGAAAAAACTAATCCTTGGCAAGAGTAAACTGAGAAGCCTGTGGGGAAGTCTATGGTGGAATGAGTTTGAAAAATATTGCATACTAAATCGCACTCTGTGGCATTGGTAATGAATGACAACATAGTAATAACATCACCATGTTGTGAATTTTAAAATTCCATTTAATTATGTGTAACCCAGTTGCTCATTTATGTACCTAATGACAGATATTTGCTTTATGCTCCAGAAAATAAATTTGGTCATGAAATTGTGATGCTTACATACCTCAAAGAATACTAGTTGACAGCAGAATAAATTTCCAACTTCTTGCCATTTTATTCAAGGCTCTTTAGTATTTAACCCATCACTTGTCTAGCACCACTTCACATTTTCTTCTTTTTCGCATTGTTTGTTCAATCTATATTGAGCAAATGCTAATACATTGATATTTCTTGTCACATCTAAGCCTATACATTTGCTACTTCATTGGCATGGAATGTTCTTTCCATAGTTTGCCTGACTACCTGCAGTTCTCAAGAATCCTACTCTAAACCCCAGTTCTAGGATACAATTGCCTTCTCGGTGCCCCCATAATATTATTTCTTTACAACTGTATTTTTTATCTTTTAATCTGACTAAATGACAGCCATTTGCATCAGAGGGTGTAGTTTATTCAACATTGCGTCCTTAGTATCCAAAATGGTAATGGATATGTTAGGAACTGGATTAATTTATTTGACTAAGTCATGTAATAAATTGTTTTGCAAGAGATCAATAACATATAAAGGTAGTGCAATGAAGGAGAAAGACTGAAAAAATCAATTGTTTCCAATTTAGAGGACCTTGGATTTTATCCCTGTCCAGCTATTAAATAACATAAACAACTGGGTTCTCTTAAGCAAGTTATTAACCTTTCTCTTTAGATGTTGTAGGTAGAATTGAGGACATGAAAGCAGAGGAAGAGAGAATGAAGGTAAACAGGATAGAATACTTAGAGCTTCTAGGCACAGCAAATACAATTTCTTTACATCCATTTTTATGGCCCCTTTTTTGTCTCCAAACTTGACATAGGTCTTGCTTTTTTCTTTTTCTGTGCAACTTCAAGCACAGAGACCAAAAGAAGGCAAAATTGTGATGCATTAGTAGGGGAAAGAAGTTAAATCACCTGTTCAATGATCCATTCACTTACCACTCCCTTCACCAGCAGGATGCCACAGGGAAAATAAAAGTAGAAAAGAAGCCAATTTTAGTCTCCTTGTAAACGGGTTCCCCCTGGTAAATAGACAAAGAGAAAGGGAGCTTGTCTATAAAATGTCCTTGGCAAGATTTCTCTGTATACATGAATTATCGTAAAGAGAACCCAAAGTCTATGAAACTGGTTTTCTGGAGAATGTCACATAAGCTATTCAACAGAATGGGATATAAACTAGAGATGTTCAGTAATAGAAACATTCCCTGCTGTGTGAGGGACCTCAAGACTCCACTTAGAGATCTCATCTATTCTGTGGCAGAGGGGAATGTTCAAGGCAGAAAGAAAAAAGCTGAAGAACTATTCTTGATGTTCCTGACCTTTGTCTGCTTCATCTGAGCTCATTGTTGATCATCTTCATATCTGAAAATATTTAATAAAGATTTGATACTCAGATCACTGATTCATCCAAGTCTGCTTGACTAGCTGATAGTATACATTTTTTAGCTAGCCAAATTGTTTTGGTTTCCTAGAGCTTCTGAATTGTTTTCTCATGCTCTAAACTGATGTGGCTCCTCACCCTTTCTCTGAATTTGTTTTCAAAGTTAAAATAACTTATACTAACTTAACGGGACTACTCACATTTTAAAATAGCTATCAAAGCACTGAACCTGAAAATAACACTGATGGTAGAATCCAGGACTTATCTTAGCAGAAGAGTGGCTTTGTTAGTGAATTTGTTTTGATTGGTTCATTTACAAGCTACGCTAAAATTGGTGTTGGCTTCTCTGCAAGTTTTGGTGTGTATATGGCATCATCAGTCTAGACATCCAAGCTGCCCTTTGAGTAGGATCTATCTGCCTCTACAGGAGACCATAATGTTAAACTAAATCATCTCTTCATTACCCAGGTTACTAATAACCCTTTCAAATTATATAATGATAGAACCCCTAAATCACATTTCATAGAAAGTTCTCCCTCTTTGCCTGTTGCATTCCACCAGAGCTTCCCAGACATTTTCCTTCCATCACTAAAATAAAATAATAAAACTAATTACTAACTAAAATGAATAGGCCAGGCACGGTGGCTCACGCCTGTAATCCCAGCACTTTGGGAAGCCGAGGTGGGCAGATCATGAGGTCAAGAGATTGAGACCATCCTGGCCAACATGGTGAAACCCCATCTCTATTAAAAATGTAAAAAATAGCCAGGCATGGTGGCCAGTGCCTGTATTCCCAGCCACTCAGGAGGCTGAGGCAGGAGAATCACTTGAACCCGGGAGGTGGAGGTTGCAGTGAGCCGAGATCATGCCATTGCACTCCAGCCTGGGTGACAGAGTGAGACACTGTCTCAAAATAAATAAATAAATAAATAAATAAATAAATAAATAAATAAAATAAAAAAAATAAATAAGTAAAATAAAAGGAACAGAAATAATAGGAAAGGATACTGAAAGGCAAGATAAATAGCTCAAAAATACCTAAGACTTGGGAAAGACTTGATCCCATAATAAAGAACTACTGGGCCTTGCTATGTTTTAAGCACTAGGAATTAAAGAAGATTTTTAAAAAGCCAATACTTATTGAACACATATAAGCATTACGCGTTGCTATTAATTTTTTATAAACAGTTGCTAATTGATCCTTAAAAATGACATTTATGATCGTTTGTATCCTTATTTTGCAAATAAGGAATTTGAGACCCAGAGAGTTTAAATTCCCTCAGTAAAGCTCCACAGTTAGCAAGTGATAGAGCTGGGATTCATATCCACATTTTTCAAAATCTAAAGCCCATGTGTGTAACCACTAAACTATTCAAGTATATTATGTTATAGATTTAAAAGAACAACAACAGTACTTTCTCACAAGCAATTTTATTTTTGATGTCATAAATTACTTGCCTGAGTATGGGATAATAGAACACTCTGTGGTTAAGACTAGAGTTTAGTCTTATACTAAAGTCTATGTTCCTTTAACTGTTCTACGCTCCTCTCGACTTAGAACCAAGTAATCACTGATTTAGAAGGGCTTACAGGACTGCCTGATGCAGTTTCTTTCCTGGGTATGGCATCTGATATATGCATATGCATCCTTCTGACCCATCCTAATTACACTGTCCACTGTCAACTTTTATCTTAGGCAATTTTATTCCTCCTTTGTTGTGCTCCATTTAGTTTTCTCTATCATATATTATCTTTAACAAAGCATTTTTGCCTGTTTGTCAGCTTTAAGAGAGAACAAAAGATTTGACCTTAGTATTATAATTTGGAAGAATATAACTTTGCTATAATAGTGTAAATTTGTAAAATAAGGGAGGCACACTAGTTTCTAAATTAGTCTCTCTGTCTCTCTGTCTGTCTCTCTGTCTCTCTCTCTCTCTCTCTGTCTTCTTAGCTAGGGTTTAATAGAGAAGGGCATTTAGAAAAGTAAGTTCCAGCAAATGGCGTATTGTACACCATCGGCAGCTTCTTCAGAGGCCGACATTAAAAATATATAATAGTTTTTAAGATCTGTGGTTAAAACTAAATTCACCACACAATGTTCATATTTCTGCTGTATATTGTGAAGTTATGGAGCACTGATCAATACTGCCCTGCTGCACTTTTATCTTTAGCAGCAATTTGTCTGTACCAAATTGCTCTCATTTAATTTCAATTAATTCTCTACAACAGGGACCAATGCATTTTGACCTTACTCTTCTGTGAGGGATGCATGAAGATTGATAATCTTTATAATATTTTCACTAAGCACTTGCATATGCTATTCTTAATTACTAAAACAAAATAGAAAAACAAGGAAATATAATGCAAATTACATATGCCTTAACGTTCTCTTACTATTTGGTAGCATGTAATAGACAACATGTATAAAAGCCAAGTTACACTAGATAGTTCTGTATCCTTATTGAGGCATGTCTACATTATGATGCTATGTTACCTTTCACGTAACATTTCACTGAATGTTGAAGTAAAGCACACCAATTTTAGAGAGCATTTCTAAACTATTATTGTTTTCAATAAATTTAAGTTTTAATTTTAACATGCTGAATTTAATGTGTGTATGAAAAAGAGTACTGATGTGTACTTTAACATGTTGAATTTAATGTGTATGAAAAAGAGTACTGATGTGTACTTTAACATGTTGAATTTAATGTGTATGAAAAAGAGTACTGAACGTTGGAAACATTTTTTGTATTGGTCGAGTAGCCTTGATTAAGGTGCTAGACAGTGTTTTACTTCAATCTAACTTGACTAAAGTAAAATCTAAAATTAGAAAACCTTGCATATTCAATTCCAAAATAAGACCAAAAGAAAAATAAAAAACAGTGCATTAGAAAAGTGTAACGACAAATAAAACTTTAAAATGAGACTACTTCTCTCCATTGAAAAATTAGGGAAGAGATTTTCTCCTCACCTCATTTTTTAGAACACTTAGAAAATTTGTAATTATTAGTACTTTCTCCTCTTTTTGAAATGTACATAAATTCTTTTGGAGACTAGATTGAACTTTTGTTAGCTTTATGACCCAGGAATATTTTTCTCAATGACCTGGGCTCCATCTCTTTGAAAGGTAAACATCAAGGAAGATAGCATCTTGTTTCCGTGTCCCAGTTTCTGTGAGAGTGGGAGCCTGACTTCAGTGGGCACCTTGCTCCAAGCTGCAAAACTACCTCCTTTCATAAAGATATATGGAATTTATTTTTCCTCTGCAGAAAGCCTGTTAGCTAACACAGATGGTCACTACAATTACCGGGTGCATTTAGGATAAACTATGTGTGATAAATGGTGCCATCGAGTTTTTTTTTTTTTTTTTTTTATAATTTAAGTTTTAGGGTACATATGCACAACGTGCAGGTTTGTTCTCAGCAAACTATCTCAAGAACAGAAAACCAAACACCGCATATTCTCACTCATGGGTGGGAATTGAACAATGAAATCACTTGGACACGGGAAGGGGAACATCACACATCGAGTTCTTTTACATAAGGACTAGTCATTGTTTATCTTGACAATATGTATGTAATGGGTTGTATCTGTTTGATGCTACAGAAGGATGAGGAGGAGATTATTTTCATTGCAAGCTTTTGGGGTTTTACCTGTGATGAATGTTACATCAGAGTAACATTCATGTTGAATGCTTACTCAATAATAAAACTGTTTTCTTTCTTTATAGAGGTTATGGAGAGGTTTTCTGAGGTAGAAGATTTTGTTTTCAGTTTTACTCCAAAAAGCAACTCATGTGTATGTTCACATACATACATATTTCAAAGAATATCAAGAACAAAAGTGAGTATGCATCTCCATTACCTTACAAATGGCTTATCTGTTCTATTTAACTGTTATATACATAGAGAACCCATTGCCCATGGGTAATTAAATAATAGTATGCCTTTATTTAAATGAATGTATAAAATCAAAATTCTCATTATTTTTTAACACAGGATAATAGGATAATGTATATGCCAAATATTACAAATATTGCCCAATATTGCAGCTATTATTATCCACATTTTAAATAGTAACATAACTTATAACTGTTTATATAAAAAGAAATACACTATCCAATGTATTGAAGAGATATAGACAGGGGCTGTATTAAATAGAGATCTTGGAAACTATGGTATTCTTCCTACAGAAAAATATAATATATGAATGACTGTAGGTGGAATTTTAGAACATCAAAAAATGGTTGCCTCAGCTAATTGGAAAAAGGGACATAACTAGAAAGGTTATTTCTAAGGTCACCTTGTGCTATCATCCTGAATTAAATACATTTTGAAATTCATCCTAGTTCTGTGTATAGTGCAGAAACTATGGGTCATTTTTTTGTTGTTGCTTTTTGATTAGGGGTCTTGCTCTGTTCCCCAGGGTGGAGTCTAATGCTGTGATCATAGCTCACTCTAACCTTTAACATCTGTATTCAAGGGATCTTCCCACTGAGCCTCACTGAATAGCTAGGACTGCAGGCATGGGCCACCACGCCTAATTAAATTTTAATTTTTTTTTGTAGAGCTATTGTCTCATCTATGTTGCCCAGTCTTGTCTCAAACTCCTAGTTTCAAGCAATTCTTCTACCACTTCCATCTCTCAAAACTCTGGATTATAGGTGTAACCTACCTTGCTTGGCCAGGTCATATTTTTTAGACTAAAAAACAAAAAACATTCTATAAGGACAGTTCAAGAAATAGTCCGAATATGTGAAAATCTTTTAACCATCAATGTAGAAAAAAGGCTAGAAAGTTCCAGTTACAAATTGTATATTTATCACACATTTATCTCCTTTTTCCCCAGGAATCCTTTTAACAGAGGAGCTGTGGCAAATATCTCACTTGCATTGCAGTTTTTACAAACCTTTTACACTCAACTTGTTGTGTGTTTCATAACGATTAAAAATATCATTTGTCAATATATAGTTAGCTCAGTTCAGATATTATTTGCTCAGACTATCAAGTCTTTTCCATAGCTGTCTTTCTGTCCTACAAAGAAGGTTTTCCTTTGGACTATTTAATCCTTAATTATGTTAAATTTTGTGAAAAAACATATTGTTTTACTAGTGATAGCATGTTACTTTTGAGAAATGATACATGATAGAAATGGAGTGATTTGAAACCAAAAAGTGATTTGAAATGTGTTTTGCAATATCTTCAAACCTAGAATAATCCTGGGTGTGTTCCCAAAGTCTTTCAGTGTGATTTCTCTAATGTAGTTTCCATAAAACCAAAGACAAAAGATAGCTCTTGTTTAGATTTTCTACCACTTGAATTAGCTTTGGCAATACTTTTCTAGAGCAGTTTAAGCTATGAAAGGTTGAATGTATTTCCTTTCTAAATCATAATATGAAGGTAACTATTATGGCTCCTTAAAATCTCATACATATGGCCCCTAACAGTAATTTTATGGGATTCTCATTTTGTTTAATGAATACAGTTACACATTGAAGAGTATTTCCCTCTGTTATGATGTGCCATATTATCACACTAAGAAACAGATATCAGTCTGCTGTTTGTTCTATTGTAAAATTAACTTTGGGGTTCTAAAAATTAAGCCATTTGGAAACTGTATCTAAATTATTGTCTTTAATGAATTTAATTGTTTGATGTGCTGCTCATTATTTTGTTCAGTTGCCTTGGTGATTACTTAAAAACTGAAAGTGTTTTTGAAGCTATGAACATTAGGAACTTCAAGTTCTTAATTAGAACATTAAGTTAGTGGTAATAAAGGGAAAATGTAAGGGAATTTACTTTAATTATTGTGTTAGTCTGTTTTCACACTGCTGATAAAGACATACCCGAGACTGGGCAATTTACAAAAGAAAGAGGTTTAATGGACTTAACAATTCCACATAGCTGAGGAGGACTCACAATTATGGCAAAGGCAAGGAGGAACAAGTCATGTCTTACATGGATGGCAGTAGACAAAGAGAGAGAGCTTGTGCTGGGGAAATCCTCTTTATAAAACCATCATATCTTGTCAGACTTATTCACTATCACAAGAACAACATGGGAAAGACTTGCTTCCATGATTCAATTACCTCCCACTGGGTCCCTCCCACAATATGTTGGAATTCAAGGTAAGATTTTGTGGGAACGGAGGAAAACCATATCATTTCACCCCTGTCCTCTCCCAAATCTCATGTCCTCACATTTCAAAACCAATAATACCTTCCCAACAGTCCCCTGAAGTCTTAACTCATTTTGCAATTAACTCAGAAGTTCATGGTCCAAAGTTACATCTAAGATGGGCAAGTCCGTTCCACCTATGAGCCTATAAAATCAAAAGCAAGTTAGTTACTTCCTAGATAAAATGGGGGGCATTGTGTCTAGGAAGATACAAGGTGGGGAGGGGCATTTTATCTAGAATAGGCAGTGGGTAAATACAACCATTCCAAATTGGAGAGAAACTGGGCAAAACATAGAGGCTACAGGTCCCATGGAAGTTCAAAATCCAGTGGGGTGATCAAATATTACACCTCCAAAATGATCTCCTTTGACTCCATGTCTCACATCCAGGTCATGCTGATGCAAGAGGTGGGTTCCCATGGTCTGGAGCAGCTCTGCCCCTATGGCTTTGCAGGGTATAGTCCCTCTTCTGGCTGCTTTCATGGGCTGGCGTTGACTGTCTGCAGCTTTTTCAGACACACAGTGCAAGCTGTCAGTAGATCTACCATTCTGGGGTTTGAAGGATGGTGGCCCTCTTCTCATGCTCCACTAGGCAGTGCCCCAGTAGTGTCTCTGTGTGGGGGCTCCCACCCCATATTTCCCTTCTGTACTGCCCTAGCAGAGGTTCTCCATGAGAGTCTCAGCCCTGTAGCAAAATTCTGCCTGGACATCTAGGTATTCCATACATCTTCTGAAATCTAGGCAGAGGTTTTCAAACCTCAATTCCTGACTTCTGTGCACTTGCAGGCTCAACACTATATGGAAGCTGCCAAGGATTAGGGTTTGCACCCTCTGAAACCCAAGGGCAAGCTCTATTTTGGCCCCTTTCACTCATGGTTGGAGCAATTAGAATCAGGCTGTGTGCAGCCTGGGGACCAGCTCATGAAACCACTTTTTCCTTTAGGTCTCCAGGCCTGTTATGGGAGGCACATCTGCAAAGGTCACTGACTTGCCCTGGAGACATTTTCCTCATTTTCTTGATGATTAACATTTGGCTTCTCATTACTTATGCAAACTTCTGCAGTCAGCTTGAATTTCTTCTCAGAAAATGAGATTTTCTTTTCTATTGCATTGTCAAGATGCAAATTTTCTGAACTTTTATGCTCTGCTTCTCTTATAAAACTGAATACCTTTAACAGCACCCAAGTCACATCTTGAATGCTTTGCTGCTTAGAAATTTCTTCTGCCAGATACCCTATATCACCTGCCTTAAGTTCAAAGTTCCACAAATCTCTAGGGCAGGGGAAAAATGCTGCCAGTCTCTTTGCTAAAACATAAAAAAATCACCTTTGCTCCAGTTCCCCACAAGTTCCTCATCTCCAACTCAGACCACCTCAGCCTGAATTTCATTGTCCATATCATTATCAACATTTTGGTCAAAGTCATTCAACAAGTCTCTAGGGAGTTCCAAACTTTTACACATTTTTCTGTCTTGCTCTGAGCCCTCTAAACTGTTCCAATCTCTGCCTGTTACCCAGTTCCAAAGTTGCTTCCACATTTTCTGGTATCTTTTCAGCAGTGCCCCACTCTACTGGTACCAACTTACTGTATTAGTCCATTTTCATGCTGCTAATAAAGACATACCCAAGACTGGGCAATTTACAAAAGAAAGAGTTTTAATGGACATAACAGTTTCACATAATGGGAGGTGTCACAATCATGGCAGAAGGCAAGGAGGAGAAAGTCATGCCTTACATGGATGGCAGCAGACAAAGAGGGAGAGCTTGTGCAGGGGAACTCCTCTTTATAAAACCATCATACCTCAGGAGCCTTATTCACTAGCACGAGAATAGCATGGGAAAGACTTGCCTCCATGATTCAGTTACCTCTCATCAGGTCTCTCCCACAACACATAGGAATTTAAGATGAGATATTATATCAAATATATAATTAGCATTAGTTGAATTTGCACATATTAATCTTAAGACACAAGTGTGGTGATATTTCCCTAAAGCCAAAGTATAAGGACATTTGGGTTTTAAAAAATTAAAATATAAGCATGATTACAAATGATCTTGAAATGCTGCGATAAATATACACAGTGAGGTATTACCTGTGTCCGAACAAATCAAGTAATTTCAAAACAAAAATTCTAAGTCAGAGGGTATAAATGGATATTTTTCAAAATAAGAAGCCAGCCAGGTGAGGTGGCTTATGCCTGTAATCCCAGCACTTTGGGATGCCGAGGCAGGCAGATCACCTGAGGTCAGGAGTTTGAGACCAGCCTGACAAACATGGAGAAACCCTGTCTCTACTAAAAATACAAAAAATTAGCCAGGTGTGGGGTGCACACCTGTAATCACAGCTTATTGGGAGGCTGAGGCAGGAGAATTGCTTGAACCCAGGAGGTAGAAGTAGCAGTGAGTTGATTTAGGGACTTTAGCACAGTTGCCATTTTCTTTTTTTTTTTTTTTTTTTTTTTTGAGACGGAGTCTCGCTCTGTGGCCCAGGCTGGAGTGCAGTGGCGGGATCTCAGCTCACTGCAAGCTCCGCCTCCCGGGTTTACGCCATTCTCCTGCCTCAGCCTCCCAAGTAGCTGGGACTACAGGTGCCCGCCACGTCGCCCGGCTAGTTTTTTGTATTTTTAGTAGAGACGGGGTTTCACCATGTTAGCCAGGATGGCCTCGATCTCCTGACCTCGTGATCCGCCCGTCTCGGCCTCCCAAAGTGCTGGGATTACAGGCTTGAGCCACCGGAGCCCGGCCGCCATTTTCTTTTTAGACAGATTCAGGGAAAGAACAAATTATGTTCTTGACCTAAGAAGAGTATACAATAAAGACTGTTTGTTGAAGGCCAAATGTTGATTGCGCCATTGCACTCCAGCCTGGGCAACAAGAGTAAAACTCTGTCTAAAAAAATAAAAAGTAAAAATAAAAGAAGAAGCCACCAAATGTATGAAAAATACTCAGCATCATTAATAGTTAGAGAAATGCAAATTAAAACGACCATGAGATGCCATCTTACACCAGCCAGAAACAGCCATCATTTAATATCAAAAGTCAACAGATGTTGGCAAGGTTGTGGTATTAAAAAAAAAAAAAAAAAAAAAAAAAAACACTTGCACACTGTTGGTGGGTTTTTTAATCAAAATATTCTGTATGGAAAAGAGTATGCAGATTTCTCAAAGAACTAAAATAAGAACTACCATTTGATTTAGCAATCCCACTACTGGGTATCTACCCAGAAAAAAATAAATCATTATATCAAAAAGGCACTTGCACTTGTACGTTTATTGCAGCACTGTTCACAGTAGCAAACTCATGGAATCAACCTGTGTCCATCAACAGATAATTGGATTTTAAAAATTCATGATTTAATTCTTTTAAAATAATATTTATATAATATATAATGGAATACTACTTAGCCATAAAAACGAATTAAATCATGGCTTTTGCAGCAACGGGGATGAAGCAGGGGGCCACTATCCTAGGGGAATTGACTCAGAAACAGATAGTTAAAAGCCCAAACTGCATGTGCCCTTATAAAGGGGAACCAAACAATGGGTACACATGGACATGCAGAGTGGAATAACAGACACTGGAGACTCCAAAAGGTGGGAGGTGGAAGGGAAATAAGGGATGAAAGATTACCAACTGGGTATAATGTACACAGTTTGGTTAAGGGTACACTAAAAGGCCATACTTCACCACTGCAAAATATATCCATTAAACACAATTGCACTTTTACCCCTAAATGTAAAATAAAATAAAATAAAATAAATTCTGAATCAGGAAACAGAAATTTTGGTATAATTGTATATTGTAATACGTGATAATGCTCAAATCAGTGTTTTGAGAGAGTCTACTTCTGGGTTCTTTGACTTTCTCTAATATTTAACTTGAAATTTTAAAATTAGTAATAAACCAGTGGTTTGACTGACCATATATGGGGGAATGTGACATTATGCAGACTGGTAACTCCGAAACTGTCTACTTCCCAGGCTGATCTGCCATAAAAATTATACCATATTCCATACTGAAATATGTGTTCCTGGAGAGTCATCACCCTTCAAAAAAGAATAGCATGATTAGTCTGGAAAGGCCAATATACATTATGTTGACCCATCTTAAATGCTTTGTACCTTGTAAAACCTAATTGAGCAGTCATTCTAACCTTTATTGATATCTGAGAGATAATCAGCACCTTGTTAAACTGTACTATAGCATAATTATAAAGTATATAATTTTAAAATAGATAAATGCAAATGAAAGTCTTTATAAACATAAGAATGTTATGTTGTGCTTTATAATCTTTTATCTTTTTTCTTAGCAAGTCAACTAAAAGTAGAATAGGGTAATTTTTCATTTATTTTTCTATGGCATTTTAACTTAATGCAATGACAACATATTACTTTTATAATTAGAGAAAAGAGAAATATATGAGGAATTATTTGAATGTTGTACTATTTAATATAGCACTTTTTATATTAAAGAGCATGAGGATACAGTTTTGTGGAAATTTATAATTCAGTGGGACTACAAAGCGTAAGTGGTGAGATCTTGCCTAAGTGTCTGCTTTAGATTTTAGCAATCAAATTTCCATCTCATAATCAGAAAAGTATAGGGGTTAATTATGGAGCACAACTCAGTTTGAAGGTCATTCCAAAGGTTCAGTGTTGATATAGAAAAATCTGAGCCTAGCCAGGTTGTATGAATGAAAGTGAGATTCATGCCCTAGAGGCAAACACTGAGAAAAAATAATAATTAAAAAATAAAATTAAGAAAACAAACTATCTCCAGGAGGGCCAAATTATGTTCTTGACTTAAGAAGATTATACAATAAAGGCTGTTTTTTGAAGGCCAAATGTTGAAAGGGTACACAGGAAAAAAAAATACACACACACACACACACACACACACACACACACACACACACACACTTTTCCAAGGAACCATAAACTATCCAGAGACCTAACAAAACTCAACTGACCACAGGGGACCATTCAGTCTGAGACAGATTCCTACAGCTACAGAAGCAGAACTAAAATCAGTCAAAGGCCAAAGATCCAATCAGAGAAATGTCAGTTTGAAAAATAGTGAGAGAAAGTAACATGTGAGATGTGAGTTTCAGAAAGTCCTTGGCATTTGCTTGGATAAAAACTTAATGGCTTTAGCACAGTTGCCATTTTCTTTTTAGACAGATTCAGGGAAGAACAGGCAGACAGTAATGGAGCAGGGAGCGATGACCAAAGGGGCCGTTTTGTCCTTGGCAATGAGAGGAGATGGCATCCTGAGCAACCAGAGGACAATGCCTTCTTCATTTTATCAAAAGACCAAGTTGAATACACCAGGGAAGATAAGAAAGCCCCCACCGAGACATTCTGTTTGTTAGTTTGTTTTTAATAAATCATGAGAAAAAGCAAAATTTTAGGATAAAAGTGGGAAAGATATTATAGGAGGAGAAAAGAATTGAGCAAAAGTGTTAAGTCAATGCTGAGGGGAGTGGACAAGTAGGATTAGTTAAGAAAATTAGTACTGGACAGTTTTGAACAAATCATGTATTTGAACAAATCATGTAGTTAAGAAAATTAGCACTGGACAGTTTTGAACAAATCATGTATTTTTCAAGTAATGTATGCCTGCATGGAGAAAGAATCTGCACTTACAAGAGGAGAGGACAAAAGAAAGAGGAAAACACAGATTTGAGTATTTACAATAATTAATCTGAAATCTAACATAGATAAAGAAGAGAATAAGGAGAGGTTGTAGCTGAAGAGTCAAGAAAATGCTTTTCTAATGCAGCACCATGAGTTTGCTGTTTTGATTAAACTGAAAATTGGAACACTGAGGAGTATGGAAAACACCTAATAAGCCTCATTACTTAGAATACCTCCCCAATAGTATTAGTTTATTTCCAGTACATGATGAAAAATGTGGAACCTCAATTGAGTACATTTTTGATTGAACAACTGATTAAACCCCAAATAAAGTGCTGCATTATTATTATTATATGTCCTGCAAATAAATGCTCATAGCTAAATTTGATGCAGAAGCAGCACAATTCTCATTAATGTAATAATACAATCAGGACAGGTTTTTTTTTTTTTTTTTTAATTTAGCATTAGCTATGCCATCAACTATATGAATTTTAGACTGCATAGGTCTTCTTTTAATGTAAAACATATAGACTATATGCTATTCAGTTTCTTGCTAATGATATCAAATTTGATTTCTCTGCTATTCAAGGGCTTTCAAAAGTCTGCTGATGTAGCTGACTTCTGAGAGGAAGAGCATGAAGAATGGGTCTGTTCTTGATGCTCAAAAATTTCCAAGATGCATGCTTGTATTAAGTTAGCTCACTGGAAATGATGTACGTGAGGCACACCATCTGAATCCCATCCCCACCACCGAACTACCTCTGCAGAACTAAGTGTTGGTGTTTGTGTTGTCTTCACTCAGAGGTGCTACTAAAATAGGAAAAAGAGAAAAATGCCTCTTTTTATTGAGTCCAATTAATGTTGATGCTGACTGCACCTCCATGCAGAAGCCCCTGTGATAGATCAGTCTAAGGGGCTCACCAATAAAAGACTTAACTTCTCTTCATGCAAGAGTCGAGTTCTGGCTCCCAGACAATGAAAGTTCTCTCTCCCACATGTTAGGGAATTTATTAGCCCTGTCTGCTCAGTTCCTCACCTTTTTCCTTGCTCTTGGTTCTTTCCTTTGTTTCTTTCTTATTCTGTTCTTTCTTTTTTTTTTTTGTTTTCTAAATTTACTGTAGACCTGCTCAAATTGATTTTTTAACAGAGGATCTACATTAACATAACATAGTAAGGCAACAACTTATCCCTTGATTCAAACTGTCATAATCAAATGAATTGTTCATTTTTATGTCTTTAGTTTTGAAATGATTGTGCAACATCTAGAATATTTTAAAGGAAACCTTAGGCATACTATTCTCCAAGATACATCAAAACATTAATCCATAAAACATAGCCTGCTTAGATGTTTTGACTTTAAGGTAGTGATTCTGATCTGGGAAATTAAGAAAAATAAGCACTTACCTTAGAATAGTTCACAGAATAGCTATTGTTGTGCTTTACATTTTCTTCATGTGAACTTTCTGTGTCACAATACATTTAAATGATTCAAGTTTTTAGATACTCAAACTTCCATGTCTAGTGGTTTTACAAGACTTTGAAAATTCAAGATCCTCTGACTAACAATTTGGTATTGTGTTAGAGTGATAAACATAAATACTATATAAAAGCTATATTTGAAAAAAAGTTAAATTTAATTTCTGTGGAATTTAAACAGACAGAAAAAATGAGAAGTAAGCCAAATACTAACAGAAGTTTTTTTGCTTTTTGTTTTTTTTTTGAAAATTTGTACTTACATATAATCTAAAAGACAAAGCTAATTAAAAATAGGTAAAAATGTTTTCCAATCCTAAGTCTCATTCTCCCTAGAGAATCAATCACAGATATTTCACGGTGTTTTCCATTATTTAACTTTATATTTCTAAAGAACATGATTGATTATACTTCACATTCTCCCTCCATTATCTCTCCCCTTTCTCCTCTTCCTCCCAACTCGTCTTTTTCAATTCTAGGCATTATCTATCCTCTATGTCTAATGCATGTTTATATTAGAAGATTGATATTAAATACCTTTTCTCATACTCAGTCCCAAATTGTTGTTTTCCTTCTGCTATACTCCTAATATAATTAGATTAGAATTTTTACCTTAATCCATATTTAGTTTTTGTTATTATGACTTACAATTTTAATTCACAGCTCTTCTACGTAGTGCATGAAGATTTCATTTTCATTTTGACAAATTTTAGTTTGTTTTTACTGGTTCATATATGTATTTTTTCATTTAGTCATATTGTTGCTTTTTGTACTATGATTAATTAAATCCTAAACTTTTTGCCAGGAAAATAAAAACGCCCCATCTGTGTCTCCGAACTTTCACCCTTGGACTTTCCCTCATTGTCTTCCTGGGAAATCTCCTTATCTGTGCCTATGGGTGTGACGTGATAAACCACTTCAATTCATGTGGAACATCCTCTCCAAGAGGATGCATAGGATCCTTAGAAAGGGTGCATAGGATAATAATGCCTTTTGGTATTTACATTTAGAAATGTCTTTATTGTATCTTCAGTCTTGCATTATATTTTTCTTCTGTGCAAAAATGATATTTCCTTAGAATATTCAATGCTTTATCTTATTGCCTTATATTTTCTATTTTTGCTCTCAATTAGTTCTGTAACATTTTGATTTCTGATCATTTTCCTTATTTCTGTCTACAAGCTTATTTAGGAAATTGTATTAATCATTAATTGTTTTGAAATTTCTCCTGATATATCTTGGAATTAAACATTAAAAAATATATATTTTAAAATTATTCTAGATGCTGACTGTAGTTTATTATTCTGGATAATTTTCTTCTTCACTTCTGATACATTTTTCTTATTATTTTTCTCCTGTTCATATTTGTTCTTTATTGAACTTGTTATTTGGATATTATACTCCTTGTATTGATTAATATTCCCTATCTAGTCTCTTTTGTTACTTATCTCTGTGTTTTTCTAGTTCTGTTATTGGGTAAATATAATCAGTTTTACATTCCAATGTCTCTTGTGACTTCTAAAAGCTTTACTATCACATTGTTGCTTCCAAGTTCTTCTTTTGCTTTCTTTTTCCACATCTAAGATTTTTCTTCAGTATTTCATGACTGATGACTCATTGTTCAGATGTGAGAGTGAGGCACTAACATATTTGAAGTTGTGTGTGTCTGGATGGAGAGAGGACTTGTTTAATGTGTGGCCCTCTCTCTAGGCTGATTGGGCAGGGTCCTTGTAATTTTAGAGGACCCTCAGGTTTAGTACCCAGAGAGTTGTTTTGTTTTGTTTTATTTTGTTTTGTTTTTTTTCCTAGAGTAATATAACTGCTGCAGAACTTTCTTCTTAGTTCATCTAAATCCAGGTTCTTGTCACACAACCAGGAAAGATTAGGCTCACAGACACATAGAAGGGTGAGGAGTGAAATTTGTGGGGCAGAAAGGATAAAGGAAAAATAACTCTCAGCAAAGCTAGAGAGAATCTAGCTAGTAGGTTTTCCATCTCACAGATTGAATCCCAGGTCACCATGCAGGAACTGAAGAGGTCAGGCTCCTCCCACTGTGAATAGCATGAACTTCCTGAGGCTCCACCCTGTCTTCCCAGTGCATAGGTGGGCGTTGTTCAGAGAGAATTAGTCAGGAAACGGCGGGCTTCATCTAGGACCAGCAATCCAGTTTTTCAGCTCTGGCTGTTTTAGGCTTGAAGACAGGGTTTCACCAGGGATCCTTGGCTGTCTCCTGACTCCATCATAAATTCCCCCAGAAAGAAGTTCTGCAATCACCTGCGCAGAAGTTGTAAAAGTAGCTAAGAAGATCTGGGAGGAAAAGAGGTGAGTCACAATCAGCTATATAATTTGGGGAACCCCTTGTTCAAAAATTACAAATGTCGAGACAGCAAGAGCAGAATACTGAACCAAGACCGGGATTTTTCTAAGTATGAGCCCTGTGTGACTACACATGTTGCTCACTTACGAAGCCAGCTGTGGGGGAAACAAGCTGGGGGCAGACTTCTCATTATTCAGTATGCAGACTGTCAGATATAGTCATGTACTGTATAGTGACTTTTTAATCCCATAAGATTATAACATAGCATATATAGAAACCTGATATATGGCACTTGATATTGGTATTGCAAATTAAGTAGGAGAAATAATTGATATTCATTAATTGTGCTGGGACATTTTGTTTTTCATATAAACTTTATCTATCTATCTATCTATCTATCTATCTATCTATCTATCTATCTATCTATCTGTCTATCTATCTATCTATCTATCTATACGCCATCTTGATTTGTGTAAGTATACTCTATGATGTTTGCATAACAACATAATCACCTGAGGATGCATTTTTCAGAACATATCCCCATCTTAAGCAATGCATTACTGTAATCCTTATGTTGACTAGAAACTGATGCTGGACACATCAAAGTTTCTCTACTCCATCTCTCCAGAGATAGCTCTCCTGTCCCCTACTAGCAAGAGCCAAGGACAGTATTCTGGCTATCCTGGGAGGGTAGTGGGGAAACGGTTCTGAGGCCTAGTGTTCCCTATAAAGACTTACAATAAATTATCCTGGTTTCAGTCTCAGATAAATGTCTTCACTGCATTTAATCATAAAATGAAGATTTTCATGAAAAAAAAAACTGAATTACAAAATGTTTGAAAACATTTTAAAAATATGTTTTAATATTTCAGTTTACCTTAAGAGACTTTAATATATGGTGAGTTCTCATTATGTATGGTAGTTATGTTTTGTAAAGTCACCGAGAATAGTAAATTAATAAACACTGAGCCATTGCTCAGAGGGGAATTACTGTCTATTCATATACTTATACATATTTCATATAGATTATACTTATAAATCCTAAAAGCAACTTACCTGGTAGATTCGATTTTCTTTATTTTACAAAAAAGAAAACAAAATGTAAAAGTTTTAAGAGACTGGCCTAAGGCCTCCCACTAACAGCTGCCAGAATAGAGATTCAGATTCTCTCTTCCTGCCCCCAGAGCAGAAGTCTATTGTCCTCTACCGTCTTTATCCTCTGGTCATCTCTGCATAAGAAATAAAACAGAAAGGCAAGCTTCATCTTTTATCTACCTCCTTTCCTTGCAGTTTGTATGTCTGCAAATAGCTGCAAAAGTGTCACCAGAATTGGTTCTGAGGTTACAAATACATTTTAGCAAGTAGGCAAATTTGCAAATATAGAATCTGTGAATAATGAAGATTCATTGTACATTTTTATTCTCCACAAAGATTCCAAAGTGTATAATAGTCCATACATTTGTGTTACTTCGATATCTTATTGTTGTTATTTTTGTTACTCTTCTGTTTGCCACAGCGCATCAGTTGACAAATAATTAAATGTGAAATATTTGGTCAGCAGACTTTCAAACAAATCTCTTTGTCTTAAAATTGTCAAAACTGTGCACTAAAAAGTGTCATTTAAAATGCTGCAGGAGGCCGGGAGCAGTAGCTCACGCCTGTAATCCCATTATTTTGGGAGGTCAAAGCAGGCAGATAACCTGTGGTCAGGAGTTCTAGACCAGCCTAGCCAACATGGTGAAACCTTGTTTCTACTAAAAATACAAAAATTACCTGGGTGTTCTGGCGCGTGCCTGTAATCCCAGCTACTCAGGGGGCCTGAGGCAGGAGAATCGCTTGAACCTGGGAGATTGCAGTGAGCTGAGCCTGTGCCACTGCGTTCCAGCCTGGGCGACTGACTGAGACTCACCTCAAAAAAAAAAAGAAAAAAAGATAAATAAAAATAATAATAAATGAAATACTGCAGGAATCCCTTTGATGCTGAAATGATGATCTAAATATGAATAAGAATAGGCACAGATTAAGAAGTTGGTTATTCAACAATTATTTTTATTTTTTATCATTTTATATTTTTCTTAGTCTGCTAGCTAGGAAAATATTCAGTGATTGTATCTTAATGAAATAGTTCTGACATTTTGATGGAAGGTTAAAAATAGAAAAAAAATCTCAATTCCTCAAAATATTTGTAATATTTATTTTGGACATGCAAAGCACTTTTCAGCTAGAAAATGCAAATATATATATATATATATATATATATAAAGCTTACAGACTAGTTGTGGGGACTTATGCCTCTAATTTCAACACTTTGGAAGACTGAGACAGAAGGATCGATTGAGTCCAGGAGTTCAAGACCAGTCTGGGCAACATAAGGAGACCTCGTCTATACCAAAAATTAAAAAATTAGTTGGGCATAGTTTGGCATGCCCTATAGTCCCAGCTTCTTGGGAGGCTGAAGCAGGAGAACGGCTTGAGCCAGGAAGGTCAAGGCTGCAGTAAGCCATGATTCCAACACTGCACTCCAGTCTGGGTGGAAGAGTAAAACTCTGTCTCAATAAATAAACAAACAAATAAATAAATAAATACAAAGAATAAAGCTTACAACATTAGCACTATTGCTTAAATTATATAAGAAGACTTTGGCCAAAATTTTGTATTTGCTTTTTAAATTTTAATTGAGAAACTTGGGTGGAGATTTTTTTTTTCCAGTGCATGAATTTGAGTGAATCAAAATATGTTTGTCTCATCTTAAAAATTTAATCAGACTTACATGTTTGAGAACAACATAAACAATAAAGCCAAGTAGTCAATAATACTAGATTGTTAGTCATTTGATTAAAACTGATAGCTACAAAATCAAACCCATCATTATTTCTAAAAAGTACTAGAGTTATTAGCTTTCTACTGATTTTTTGTTCATTGTTGCATATTTAAGTACCACAGAATAGCAAGAAAATAAGAAAAATCATTCCAAATCATACAAACTATATCTGTGCTAACAATATGCAACTGCAAAAATAAAACCAGCTAGTGAGTAAAAAAAAAAAAAAAAAAAAAAAAGGCTTCTTTCTCATAGAAAATTGTATAAGTTTAGCAATCTTATGTCATCTAAGAATGGCATTTACATAATAAAAATTACTTTATATTTTTCTATCACGTATATATTTTGATCTAAATTATCACTGCAATTGATAAATCTCAAGATGAAAGTTTGTTCTGTTAAAATACACACTTTTTTGTATGTTGTTACAACTATCAGAACTGTTGTTTACATTTTCATATGCCAACTTTTCCTAAATTCTCATAAACACTGACACTTAAATCTACCTCTATGTTTTATAATAATGTGGGAGATAAATGATTTACTTTTTACTTAATTACCAGGGAAGTTGAATGTTTTTCCAGTAGTTAATTAGCTTGCTTTTGATATTTTTATACTAATATAAATGTCTCTTTTGTGAGTTTCCTTTGTAAGTGTTTTATCCATGTTTCATTTTTATTGGCTTTTTCACCTTCAGTTTTTATTTCATGTATCTAAAAAATAATTTCCTACATTGTTGTTTGCCTTTCATTTTTTTCCACAATATATGTTTTATAGAAAGTGTATGCTAATTACATTCTTTTTTTGGATGCTGAGATATTATGGAATACATCTTAAAAGTCTCTCTGCCGGCGCAGTGGCTCATGCCTGTAATCCCATCACTTTGGGAGGCTGAGGTGGGCTGATCATGAGGTCGGGAGATCGAGACCATCCTGGGCAACATAGTGAAACCTCATCTCTACTAAAAATAAAAGAAAAAATAGCTGGGCGTGGTGGCGCGTGTAATCCCAGCTACTGGGGAGGCTGAGGCAGGAGAATACCTTGAACCAAGGAGTCGGAGGTCACCTTGTACTACTTATTAAAATTTTAAGTCTAGAAATTAAATATACGACTATAATAAGCTCTGAAATATAGAAGTAAAATAGTAAAAGTTATATTGTTTCATGCAAAATAGTAAATAATACTTTAGAATACTACTTGGTTTCGCTAAAATTTTTCTAAACTTCCAGGTAGTGGATCAAATTTGTCACACTCTAAATACCAAATATATGTCAATTTGAGAAGCATATTGAAATTTGGACATTGAAATGTAATTATCATTTTGTCATTTGAAGTTCAAAAGAGATAGCTTTATGTTATTACTTTCTAATAGGGTAAAGGCCCATTCGTTTTTTCTAAAATTATTTAATTCCTCCTAATTTGCCTGTATCTTCCCCTCCTCATTTTTCCTGTGAAGTGGGATGTGAGCTCCCAAATCTCACCATTGATTCGATAATTTACTTTGTTTTCCCTGTGATGCCCCCTGCCCATGAAAAATGTTTCTACCTTTTCTCCTACTAATCTGCCTTTTGTCAGATTATTTCATAGACCTAGTTATTGAACCTCAGAGCATAAAGAGAAAGCACTTCCCTTCTCTACAGCTCTCCATGTTATAATGAATAATCTACTGTTATTGAGTCATTGTACCCTAGAACTTAAAGTATAATAAAAAAAAACCTGAATTGTTTTCTATTATAAATATCAAAGAATTAAATATATAATGTTTTCACATATTTCTGTTATTTTATTAACATACATTTTTAGAACTATAATGCTTTTCCTTAAAGGATAAAAACACTCTGATTGTCTTAACATATTTTGCTAGATTACATTCAAATGTGTGCTCCAATTTTCTTTTAGTATGTTGTCTGCAAAAGCAAATGTGGTGCTAAAATTACATGTAAAAAAAGTCTTTGCATATCCTAAATTTGAAAATAATTTAGATTTAACATAAATTCTCATTGAACAAAACTTTTTTTCTGAAAGCAAAAGAAAATTTGTGGCCTTTAGGTTATAGCAGTGATTGTCAACCTCAGCACTCTTGACATGCTGGGCCATAGGCTTCTTATGTGGGTGCTGTCCTGTTCACTGTTTGGTGTTTAATATAATAGCATCCTTGGCCTATTCTCCCTGCACTCCAGTATCATCTGACCCCTCTCTAGTTGTAACAACAAAAAGTACCTCCAGGCATTGCCAAAAATCCCCTGGGGGTCAAAGTTGTCCCTTCCTCCCTGACAATCACTTCATGTTAGAGAAAAGGGCTCACAGACACATTACATTCAGAAACTTATCAAATAGTGAGTAAACAAAGCATTTTATGCAGTCACAGAATACATAGGATGACGTGTATACATGCACATCTCAGTGCATTTTATATTTAGGTCATATGTTAACTACTATTTTACAAAAATATTTTCCCCATATCTGTTAAATTTATTCCTTAATTAACTAAATATGAAAATCATAGCCAACTGAGAAAGTTGTTTTATATTCACATGGTTTAGACTGATATATTATAAAATTATACTATAAAATTGATATACATTATAAAATTAAGAGTATACATATTAAAATAAGTGATTTAATACTTTAACTCAGAATGACTGAAAGCAATTCACTGTGTTTGGAGGAGGGAGAGTGCTATCAAAATAATGGGACTCCATAAATGTCATGTTCAAATAATGTCATGTGGAAGTCAATGATAATTGACTTTGCATAGGGAATAATAACTCTCTTTCATCTCTAGAGAACTGAACATGTCTTTAATACATTTCTGTTAATGAACATGGGGTAAGATAATTTTCAAAGTAAATATACAGCCAAAATTGTAAGTAGCAATGGCATTAAAAAATTTATACAACATTTCAATGGAATGTAGTTTGTAATAACTTATTTATTCCTGCTTTCTTCCTGTTTTAGCACTTAATACATTTCTTATAAAAAATTATGTTTTACTGAATTAATTTCAGAAAATCAACAACCTTTCCAAAAACTTGAGTGTAAAAGTTTTTGAGTAGCTTTTTCATTGGATTGTGATTACTTTGTCAAAAATTGTCCATCAATAAGAAAATCTGTGATAACTGCAGTGTGCTTCAATATTAATACCTTTGTCAAAATCCATATTACAACTATAAGTTTCTACAAAATAGTTTAGTTCCCTCTCTGTTTTTTTAATCTTCTTTAAATAAAATAGACTTTAGAGATAATGTAAACCATCCCTCCAATTTTATAAATTAATGAATTAAAGCCTTTCTAACTGAGTGTCATGCACATTGTCACACAGCCAGATAGAAGCAGTAGAATTCTTCAACTTTAAAAAGTTGTAGGCTGGGCCCAGTGGCTCATGCCTGTAATCCCAGCACTTTGGGAGGCCGAGGCAGGTGGATCACCTGAGGTCAGGAGTTTGAGACCAGCTTGGCCAACATGGAGATACCCTGTCTCTATTAAAAATACAAAAATTATTCAGGCATGGTGACATGTGCCTGTAATCCCAGCTACTCAGGAGGCTGAGGCAGGAGAATTGCTTGAAACCGGGAGGCAGAGGTTTCCATGAGCCGAGATTGCACCATCGCACTCTAGCCTAGGCAACAAAAGCGAAACTCCATCGCCAAAAAAAAAAAAAAAAAAAAAAGTACAAAATTATAGTCTTGTATTTTAAGCTTAATTAAATATTTATAGAAAACCTACTTTCCTTGAAAATCAATGGCATCTAATGAATTTGTCCATTTGAAGATCAAGTAAAGACAGAAAAAAGTAATGACTTTCATACTGTAAGAATTCAAACATCATTTTGGTCAATAATAGAAAGTCAGGATCATAGATTATATTCTGATGTGATAAAGTGAACATCACAGATATTGTTAAGTTGTTAATATACATAGCTTTATAAAGCTTTATAGCTTTAATAAAATAATTATTTTAAAATTTATTTTTGTATTTACTGTGAATTTCCAACTTTTTATGAGTATTTTGGTACTATTATCTCTAAGTTCCCAAGAACTCTTTCTGTGGCATCATATATAACTTTCTACATCCTTTCCAAAATTTTCAATTAGTAATAACTTACTAGTTTCTGAAATAGAACTTTAAAATTAATGGTAAGGCAATAATGTTAACTGAATTGAACATGTTTGATTCCATTTTATGAATATTTCCTTAAGTCCTTCTAATATTATGAAAGGACATAAACTGAAGAATATTATCATTTTATTTGTACAGTATAAATGCTTTGTTTTTTAGAGTCTGAGATACTAAAAGCTTTTCCTCTGAAAGTATTGTGGAGAAAAAGTAATGTCTTCATTTTAAATCTGACTATTTCAGCATACAGATTCAACTTACGCATATAATCCATATAAGACAGCCTTATTTTGAGTCCATCACATTGTGTGTCAGTAATAAATAGAAGTATTCGTTTTGAAGTATTTTTTAATGTATGAAAACCAGGATAGTATCCCATACTTCAGGATTTTTCTCCCTTGTGCAGAACGAGATCTAGTGTTTTTTGAACTCAAGGCTTGTGTTGCTGTGTTATTTCAGAAAAAGCTCAGCTGGTGCTTGTCCAGTGGGATGATCTGGCATAGAATAGTATTAAAAAGAAACCATGACATGCTATCTTAAACACTGATAGACAAAAAAGACAACAACATTTGTTGGTTTCTCTTTTATACATATTCAAATCAAAGCAATGTATTCTTTCTCATATATAGAATTATACTTTAATCATATCTTTGACAATGCTTTCTTTCTCATCTCATCAAAAATCATTCTTCTTAATTTAATCTAGCACTATATCTGGTTTGAAGTTAAAATATCCACCATCTTAAGATACTTACTTAGTTGTAAGAATATCCTCTTATTCCTGTCTTACCAGCACATATGAATAAATTTTAAAATTTTAGTAACAAAATATAAATATAATATTTTAATTATAAACATGGCTTCTTTAAAATTTTTTAAAACTGTGGTGATGCATTTATAGTATTTGTAAAAATATGATAAATCTTATAAATGTTCTTCTTAAATTATACTGGTGTTAGAAGTATAGTTGTATAGATCACCATGAAAAGAGGAATAGACAGAACAGTAAAAGAGGCTAATGTATTATATATTGAATTCTCGTTTGGTAATTGGTATGGTTTGGCTCCGAGTCCCCACCTTAATCTCATCTTGAATTGTAATTTCTATGTGCTGAGGGAGGGAGATTACTGGATCATGGGGGCAGTTCCCCCTGCTGTTCTCATGATAGTGAGTGAGTTCTCATGAATTCACTTTTATAAGTGTTTGACAGTTCCTTCTTCACACACTCTCTCTTGCCCACCACCATGTAAGACATGCCTGCTTCCCCTTCCACCATGATTCTAAGTTTCCTGAGGCTTCCCTGGTAATATGGAACTGTGAGTCAATCAAACATCTTTTCTTTATAAATTACCCGGTCTCAGGGTATTTTTTATAGCAATGTGAAAATGGGCTAATACACTAATATTTTTTACACATATTATTATATTTAATTTTTACAAAAATGTTTTAAGAAAAATATTATATATGTTAATGGAGAAGGAAAACAAAGGTATCTAGAAGTTGACTATACATACAAATAAACAGGGTTAGGAAGATTTGGTTCCAGAATACAAATCAAAGAAATTACCATTTTGAAACTTAGCATGACTTCCAGATAGAATCTTGAAGGATAATGATGAAGAATAAAAAGAATAAGATTGGAACATACAAGAAAAAGGATCAATTAAGAGGAATGCAAGAAAGGATTTAAGACATTAGATAGCAAAAGTTAAATTTGATTAAAATATTTTCACATGACAAAAGTTTTAAAAATAATCTTGAGAGTTATAAGAAAAATAAATCTATTTTAGTTAGAATCAAAGAAAGTTGTCATGGCTTAGATAGGGTGAGAAGGCAGTTGGTGAAATTATCAAATTTCTCAGGGGACTTTGGCTACCAGGCTGTTCCTAACATAAATTCTGTAACGAGTTTGAAGAAGCAGTTGTCTGAAGAGGATACTAAACATATTAGGACATATAGAACAACTAGAAAGAATCGGGCATGTCAACAGGGAGCATGGCAGATTAACCTGATTTGACATTAGGTGTCTACTAAGTCTAACATAATTGGACTTACTCCACCTTTAAAGAATCTCTATAAATGCACTTGATAAATAAAATGTCAAGTAAGTAGCATCTATAGTTATATTATTCAGACACCAGTAGGAAAGAGATCACACACTGATATATAAGGATGCTGTGTATCATTAATTTTTCAGCCAAAATAAAACATTTAAAGGTTTATACAGAGTGTATGGTATCCACAAAGGACCATGCAGTAGTTTAGGACTAGTGGTAGCAAACTTCTCACCAACCCTAAACTTAAAAACTCAAGAGCAGAGAAAGTTTAATGGAAACTATATGAAGAAAAATCTGTCTTAAAAGGAACAGTGGTGTTTATTCAGTGACAAGGCCACCAAAGTGGCCCCTGAGGGAGATGTACTCTGTGGAATAAACAGTCTAACTTTCTCTGTTCCTTCCTTCTCCTTCAGTGGCTTCCCATTGGTGGAACCCAACTGGAAGTCTAAAGCAAGGGATATAATCTATATAGGCAAAAAGCATGATTAAGGTGCAGAGGAACCAAGAATACAAATGGAAGGTATCTAACCCAGTAACTCAGCCATAGCCATGTCTTCTCTAAATGCTGTTAGATACTCTTACTTTATCTCTGCATTTTCTGGATAACACTTTCAGATCTTTTCTTTTCTCCAAAATTTCTTATGCCTTATGTCCAATCTTCATTTTCAGCTGTTTACTTAATTTCTCTGAGAAAATAGGAGCAATCAAAGAGAGTTTTCCTTAGCTCCCAGTCTCACAAATACCCCCTTACCAGCATAAATCTATATGCTCTGCCTTTTTAAATCACAACTGATAATCTAAAGCCAAATTATTCCTTTGTACATTAGATTTCATGTACAGTATTAGTGTCTACTCAACCATATCACTCTAAAAACCATAAGTTTTTTTCTGCATCATAAATTTTACCTCATATTTAATCCTTTTCATGGACATGCTAAGATAGAGCTAAATTTTTAATTAAGAAAAATCCTCTACTAATTGTAGGGAGATATTCTTCATGGGTCGATTACATTTGCGCACATCTTGCAAAGAGAGGTACTAACTATTCTTGGTTTCAGATGATCTTTTCAATGATATTTGTATAGGATATTTGTATAGGAATCAGCCATAGACAATAGAATTAGTGTCTCCTGCTAAGCTAAGGAACAACTTTCTTTCATCCCAGTACAAAAAAACTCAGGTGAGTGTCAGGGTATTTATTCCACAGAGTACATCTCCCTCAGGGGCCTCTTTGGTGGCCTCATCATTTAAACGAAAGCCATTGCTCCTCTTAAGAGAGTATTTTCTTCATTATAGTTTCATTGACCTTTTTCTATCCTTGGCTTTTCAGGCTAAGGGTAGATAAAAAGTTTCCTAAACTGAGGCATATTCTTCTGTAACTCACCCCACTGCATATGGAAGTTGGGGTTCACAGAAAAGACATTAAAATGCTAAAACTCTGGCTACTTCTGGCTAGTGCTGTAAATAATAAACTTTCATCTCTGACCCAGTTGTCTTGAGTTTTCTACCACCATTCATGAAACCACAGTAAACTAAATTGTTAGATTAAAAAGCAAGCCAAATTGTTAGATTATAATGAAAATAGACCCTTTACTGACATCAATCCCATTTTCCTACTACACAATTCTTTACAGCAAGACTCCTGGAAAATATTGCCTATATTTGTTATCTCAAATTGCACTTCTCCCATTCTATTCTGATTGTCACTCATCTGCTTCTGTTAAAGTTTGATTGTAAATGTGCTTAACTCAATAGTTAATTCATAGGTCTCATTTTACATTATCTATAACCAATATTGGACGCTTTTGATCACCTTTTCCTTCAGTTGGAAGCTCTTTCTTTGCTCAGTTTCTAAAACAATACCATGATGATTTTTGTTCTCCCACACTGGATGTTTCTTCTCAGTATCTTTTGCAGATTTCTCCTCATCTTTGCAGTCTGCTGAGAATCCAGCCCTTAAGATTAAAAAGGTTGGCACTGAAACATTTCCCATTGCTTTCTACTTACACTCCTTTGACTATTTCTCTTAGTAATATGACTTTAATTATCTATAGACACTGACAGTAGCACATTTACATGTACATCCCAGAAATTTCTCTTTTAACTTCACACTCATATCCAACTGCTTGAAACATTCACTTGAAAGTAAAATTGTCATAGCAAACTTAACGTATCAAAAATGAAACTACTTTTTTTCTCCTCTAAGCCTATCCCTTTCACAACCTTTAATTCTGTATAATGTCAACCACATCTTTAGGTTGTGCAAGCCAAGAACATTAAAATTTTCCTTCACTTCTCTCTTCTTCTCACATCACAAATCTAATCTTTCACAAATCCCTTTGTCTCTCCTTCAGGGCAGTTTAGACCTTATAACTGCTTATTGCCTCTACTACTATACCTGATGTAAACCTCCATAATCTCTCATAGGGATCACTGCAATAGCTTTCTAACAGACCTTAATGCTTCTCCTCCTCTCACTAACATTTATCCTCATCACAGTAGTCAGATAAAGCCTCCTTTTCTATAAAATAAAGATCCATTGGCCAGGCACAGTGGCTCACGCCTGTAATCCAGGCACTTTGGGAGGCTGAGACGAGCAGATCACGAGGTCAGGAGTTCGAGATCAGCCTGGCCAACATCGTGAAAGCCCATATCTACCAAAAAATACAAAAAAAAAAAAAAAAATTAACTGGGTGTAGTGGCGCACACCTGTAGTCCTAGCTACTCGGGAGGCTGAGGCAGGAGAATCGCTGAACCCGGAAGGCAGAGGTTACAGTGACCTGAGATTGCACCACTGCACTTCACACTGGGTGACAGAGCAAGACTCCATGTCAAAAAAAAGAAAGAAAGAAAGAAAAAAGAATAAATAAATAATAAAGATTTATTGCTTCTGTGATAAAAGACCGCTATTGGCCTGCCAACTCAGAAAAAAATCAAGTTACAGTTACCTAGATAACTGTTTACCTCCTATTTTATCTCATATCCTCTCTAACTCACTTTGCTCAATCCACATTGGCCCCTTTGATATCCCAAAAACTTTGTAGGTACATTCCATCCTCAAGACCTTTAAACTTCCTCCAGATATCTACAAAGATTATTCCCCCATCTCTTCGGACTTGGCTCAAATGTCACCTTCTTCCTTGAACTTGCAATTCCCTGCCCCATGGTATGGCTTACATGCCTCTGTTTTCTCCCTTAGCTATTATTTCATATAATTTCCATTTTTACTTAAATTAGCAGCTATATCATAGGTTCTTTGTGGAAATATTTAGTCTTTTTTTAAGACTTCAATAATCTTGGCAGTTAGAATAATCCCTTATAAAAAATTATCAAAAAAATCTCAGAATTATTTTCTTATCCTCATTACCTGTCTAAATGTGTTACTTCTATATACTGTTTTCTTGTTTTTGCAAAATCTGAGTTTGTTAAAACAATAATACAAGTATCCATTGACGAGGAGGGGGAGTGTAGGAGTGTAGACAGAAATGTCTCTCAGAAAAGGAAAAAGAGAAAGATGTCTGATTTACAAATGGGAAGAACTCTGAAAGTTGTAATTATGGGTTGAATTGTGTACCCTAGAGCAACATATTGAAGTTATAACCACCAGTATCTGTAAATGTGACCTAATTTGGAAATAGAGTCTTTGCAGTGTAATCATATTAAGAAAAGGTCATTAGAGTGAGCCCTAATCCAATATCAGCCCAATTCACCATCCATGATTTTTGTCTTTAGAAGAAGAGGGGAGGAGAAGAGGCATAAGTAAAGAAGACTGTGTGAAAATGGAGACAAGATTGGAACGATGTGTCTACAAGTCAAGGAACAGAAGGGATTGGCAACCATCACCAGATGGTAAGAGAGGGATGGGACAGATTCTGAACATTCAGAAAGAACCAAACATTCTGACACCATGGTTTCAGACTTCTAGACTCCAGAACTCTGAGAAAATAAATTTCTGTTGTTCTAAGTCACCCTACATATGGTATTTTGTTATGGCAGGCCTAGGAATCTAATAGAGTTGTCATGTCCAAAAAGAAATTCACTATGTGTCATTATACATGGTAGATACCAAGAGAACAAAGGGAGTAGATGCCTAATCAAGTAAGTTATATTCTAGATACTAACCACCAAGTCTCACTAGCAACAATCTGGTTACTTAGTACGGCATGTGAGCAGCAGGGCTACTTTACCTGCTTGTATCCTAAAAGTGAGATGGTAAGTTTCCTGATGAAACTTCAGTGAACAAATGATTGACTGATGGACCTCCTAGAGTTTGACTCTAACTATAACCTTACTGCTTTGAAAACCTACAGAGTAGAGAGAGAATTTAAAAATCCCTTTGTAATGGTGCAAATTATTTTCTTTTTTTTTTTAACTTTATTTCAGTTTTGGGAGTACATGTGAAGGTTTGTTATATAGGTAAACTCATGTAACTTGGGGTTGTTATACAGATTATTTTATCACCCAGGTATTAAGGCTACTATCCAATTTTTATCTTTTCTGCTTCTCTCCCTCTTCCTACCCTCCACCCACAAGTAGTCCCCAGTGTCTGTTGTTTTCTTCTTTATGTTCCTGAGCTCCCATCAGTTAGCTTCCACTTGTATGTGAGAACATGTGGTATTTGTTTGACTGTTCCTGTAATAGTTTGCTGAACATGGATAGCCTCCAGCTCCATCCATGTTCCCACAAAAGACATAATCACATTCGTTTTTATGGCTGCATAGTATTCTGTATTGAATATGTACCACATTTTCTTTATCCAATCTGTCATTGATGTACATTTAGGTTGATTCCATGTCTTTACTATTGTGAGTAGTGCTGCAACGAATCTTTGCATCCCATGTGTCTTTACGGTAGAATGATTTCAATCACTCTGGATATATACCTAGTAATGGTATTGCTGGGTTGAATGATATTTCTGACCTTAGGTCTTTGAGGAATCGCCACACTGTCTTCCACAATGTTTTAACTATTTTACACTCCCATCAACAGTGTATAAGTATTCCCTTTTCTCCGCAACATCACCAGCACCTGTTATTTTTTGACTTTTTAATAATAGCCATTCTGACTGGTGTGAAGTGGGTATCTTTCAATTTGCATTTCTCTAATGATCAGTGATACTGAGTTTTTTTTTTTTTTTTTTTTTTTTTTTTTTTTTTTTTTTTTTTTATGCTCGTTGGCTGTATGGATGTCTTATTTTGAAAGGTGTCTGTTCATGTCCTTTGCTCACTTTTTAATGAGGTTGTTTGTTTTTATCTTATAAATTTGTTTAACTTCCTTTTAGGTGCTGGATATTAGACCTTTGTTCACAACCTTGAAGTTGAATACTTGGATTTATATTTTATTTAAGTATTACTTATAAATACTTAACACACTATATAAGTAATGCTTATAAGTATTGCTTTTAAAATATGCCATGCCACATGCCCTTGATACTGACATTGAGATGCATACCTGATGCAAATGTAAAATTATCCAGATATTTGGAAGAAAATGTAATGCTGATTTTTCCCTCAATTATCTGGACATTACAAGCAAAAGTTTTATCTATGTTGCTTAGGTTTTTGCTTAAGTAATTTTTAAATTTTACTGCTGTTGAAACAGCATTGACTTTAGGTATCAAATTCATATACTTAAGACTTCATTAGTTACTTTATTATCTTAATAAAAGATAATAAATAACCTTTAATAACCTGGAATTTTTTGGGTTTCAGTTACCTCTTTAAAAATGTGAATAATAGTACCTAACTTATTAGAAATGTCTAGGCCAATAATTTAAAAGTCACCTTGATACATTAGAAGTCTTTTTATAGTCTTGTCAAAAACAAGAGTTTTCAATCCAATGAATCTTCAAGTTAGCATATTATCTTTCAAGATATTTTGTGAAATATTTTCATTACTCAGGAGTTCAAAGATTTATTAAAGTATCTCAAATCACTAATTGCTACGTATGTAGTAATTTTTCTTATTAAGCACCTCTAATAATAATAATGGCCAAGATTACTCATTTATATAAAATTGCATCCACGTCATTACTTTTTGTTCTTTGTTTAAAGGATTCTATGGAGTCTCATCTAGAAAATTTGAAAGTAATATGTGGTTGAAAGCAAATAGATTAAATTCAATTTGTGTAGAGTGACTACCAAACCAGTGAAACTTGACTATAAATGATGAAGTCTATTAACTTCTTCAGAAAAAAAAACACCTTTTTTTTTTTCCCCTTTTAAATAGCAGTGATTAGGTCACCTTTAAAGCACAGGACAATGGAGAAGCAAAAAGAAAAATGTTAACATCGTCTGGGGCACTTCCCAGGGGAGAATGTGCCCTGGCTTAGTAACAACTCCTTAGGTCTACACCAATAACGATGTGGTTAGAATTTTTTACTGACTTAGGCTGAATGCCACAAAAGCAGATCCTGAGACAGGGACTCATGTACAAGTGATATATTACAAGAATCTGGTAAAAGAGTATGAAAATCCTGTTAAGGATAAGAGAGAAGTTAGGATAGAATGAAATGACAAGATGAGTCTGGTTTCAGTATGACTTTAGCTGCAGAAATTTATGCTTTAGAGTTGTCTTCCACTGAGTAAAGGGAGCTGACTTTCACATTCTCAGGGACAAAAACAACTAGAAACTTACTAGCTCTCTGCATTTGTGGGCATGGGACAGACACTCTAAAGGTTCATAAGCAATCCTCCACAGTGAGCCATAGGAATGCACTGTTGGAAGCAAATGCCCTCCAAAGTTAGAGGAGGGGGCACAAATAAACAGAAAATGGGATCTGGGAGTGTCTGGGTAAAGCATGACAATGCCTTTACCTCTCTCTCTTTTTTTTTTTTTTGAGACAGAGTCTAGCTCTGTCACCAGGCTAGAGTGCAGTGGCACAATCTCGGCTCATTGCAACCTCATTGGCTTACTGTAAGGCAGTGTGAGAATCACCCAAACTAAGCCCATTCACCAAGTGTGGCCTGAGAGCTGGGAGGGATTTGACTGGACTCCCTCCTGCCTAAGAGTTCCCAGAGCTCCTTCCTGACTGATCTGGATGTTTTAATTGTTCCCTGTATGTCCCCAGCACTCAGCATGATTCATAGCATATAGTAGGATATTAATAAAAATGTGTTGATTACACACAAAAAAATAATAAAAATAAAACTATTTCAAAATTATTTAAATACTAAGATATACTTTGCTCTTTTGCTAAGAGTTATACTCCTAATAGTTATAAGAAAACAAAAGCCTATATATTTGCTGTGCCCATAAACTTTCCTTTCCTGTCTCATTCAAAACATTCACTTTCCTTTGAGATCTTACTTCTATAGCCCTAATTACTGAAAATGTTAAAGCATTTTAACCTAATTTTGCTTTCTTATTAAAATGTATCACACTGGTTCATATCTAACTTTTATTTCCCTGCCATTTTCAGGATAAGTTCTAATTCTGCAATTTCACATCAGCAAAAGTAAATGGAATAAAAGAAATGCATTGCATGTTTTGTTCCTAATAAATAATGACATATATTCAAACATATTCAGTTAAATGTAGTAACTAAAATTATGTGAAAAGATGTGAAATTTGCTGAATATTTTTACAGATGACAAATTTTAGGTAACTCATTTTGCTTCCTAATAAATGGAAATTAAAAGTAAAGTGATTTTTTTCAGTTATTTTCCACATATATTATTTATTTTTATATCATTTTTTAAATGATCTAAGCATGACAAAAGCAAAAACTGAATATGAACATTAAAATTAAGCAAATCAATTTCCTATTAAGTCAGGTGCTACCTTTCAGTTGCAGATTTTTGACACTATTCACTTTGTCTCACCTCAGCCAGATGTTCATAATATCTACATTGTCACAATTTGTCACTCTGGAATTATTCTTGCTTCCACAGGTGTCATATAAAAGTCTTGACTCTTTCAATTTTGTGCTGTTGCTTCACATGAGCTTGCATGGTTATTTTGCTTTAATACTTGACCTTGTATTATATATCTTTTTCTTTATATATCTTTGACATTTCAGTTGGACTTTGGAAAGAAGTGAGTCTGGCAATGCTCTTTTTTGTAAGTCATGTCTTTGACATTGTTCTGCCTACCGACCTACTGCTTATGTAGACTTTTCTCTGGTTCTACTCTGTTATTTTCTTACAATGTTAGAACTAACAGCCTTATTATGGCTTTTAACTTTTCACCCTGTAGTTGGTTTTATCCTTGATTGTCACTTTCCAGTAATTTTTTGGACTCACACTGATACTACGTTTAATTTTACTGAATTATCAGGTTTATATGAACTCTCTCGATTCCAGGTCTTTATTTTACATTTGCAACATGGAGTGATTCAAAACATCAACAATTATTAATTATCTGTTGAATTTACTGCTGATCATGATGGAATGACATGAACTACTAGATGTACCTTCCCATTTTAAGCATGAGAAAACACAAGAAAAAAATACATTATGTTCTTTTATTAAAAATCGTTAGCATTGATCCTTAACAAGAGAAATTCCTAGTGTTATTCCATGTTACTTCCTAGAGGGAATCCAACAGAGTCCAGAAGGCTCCCTGAGTTGGGACAGAGTTCAGAATTCAGGGAAGCTAAGTCAGTTAGAATTTACAGAACAGACTAGAGAAGTAAAAAAAAGCATCACTATGCGACAAGAATTTAAAAGACAGAGAGGTCCAGAGATCTGCACACGACTCATTTGTTACTTAAATTGAGTCCTGATTAGTACCTGTAAAGAGGAAATCACTTGAAGCCAAGGAAACAACCACTGGAAATGAAACATCAGAATAAGTATTAGGGAAAAAAAAAAAAAAAAAAAAGATGTCTTAGAGTGTTTTCTGCTGCTGTAACAACATACCACATACTGGGTTGTTTATAGAAAAATAGATTTATTTGGCTCATCGTTCTCCAGGCTGGAAAACCTAAGATCAAATGGCCTTCTTGTTGCATCACAACATGACAGAAGTGCAAGTGAGCATGGGAAACAGAGACAGAAATGAGGCCAAAAGTATCCTTTTATCAGGAGTCCTCTTTCCTTACAAAGGCATTAATACGTTCATTAGGACAGACTTCTCATGACCTAATCACCTCCTAAAGGTCCCACCTCCCAACACTGTTACAATGGCAATTAAATGTGAACATGAGTTTTGGAGGGGACGTTCAAATCATAGCAGAAGGTGAAACATATTTCATGTTCCCACCAGCCAGAGTGAAAGAAAACTCAAAATACATCGGGCATCAGGTAGAATATTCAGAAGGACTTTTCCTCTGTATAAAGTAAAATTTAACAGTAAAGACTGTTCTGGTCTTGCCTAGCAATAACTAGAGGCAAGATAAAAAAGGATAAAATGGATTCCACATAACTGCTTCCTGAAATAAAGCTCAAGTATACTTGAGAGAATACAAAAAAATCCAGCTACAAACAAGGTAAAATTCACCTATTTAGCATCCCCCCAAATTTATTATGAATACAAAGAAGAAGAAAATACAATCTGTAATGATAATACAAACATGTCAATAGAAACAAACCCAGAAATGACAAAAAAAAAAAAAAAAAAAATAGTTTTAGTGAACAGGGACAACAAAAGAGTTAATTTAAAACTATATTCTATGTGTTCAGAAAAGTTAGATATAATCATTTATACATTGAGAAGAAAAAATTCAAACTTAAGTTTTGATGATGTCTCTAAGTAGATAAAAGACATCAAACTTGTTAAGATAAAAAAACAATTTATGACAGGAAATACACATTTAATAGGATTAATACACATCAAAGGAAATTAAATACTGCAAAAATGAAGATTAATGAGCTTGAAGACACAATAGAAACTGCCCAAGAAAGGAGAGAAAAGACTGAAAATAAGAGCAAAGCATCAGTGAACTGTGGTCCAATTTCAAGTGCACTATTTTATTAAAATTATCATCACTGAAATAGGAAAGGGGACAAAATATTGGAAGAATAAATATGTTTTCAAATGTGGTAAAAACAAAAATCTTTGTATCTAAGAACTTAACAATTGCAAATGAAAATAAATAGAGAAGGCTATACCAATGTCCATTATAATTCAATTAAAAAAAAAAAAAAGTAAAAAAGAGAAAGCTTTAAAAGCAGCCAGAGAGTGAAACTACATCTCTACTAAAAATACAAAAATTAGCCAGGCGTAGAGGCAGGCGACTGTAATCCCAGCTACTTGGGAGACTGAGTTAGGAGAATCCCTTGAACCTGGGAGGCAGAGGCTGCAGTGAGCTGAGATTGTGCCACTGCACTACAGCCTGGACAACAAGAGGGAAAATCTGTCTCAGAAAACAAAACAAACAAACAAACAAAAAAGCAGCCAGATAAATTAAGTTACATTACCTATAATGGAAAAAGATTATCCACTACAGCAGACTTGTAATGAAAATACTGTGAGCAGGAAACGGAAACAACACAATTAAAGTCCTGAAATGGGGGTAGAGTGTGAGGTTAATGTAAAATTCCATTTCTAGCAAAAATATATCTCCAATATAAGGTTTAGAAAAAGGTAAAAATGTGGGTAAATCAAGATACTTTTGTTATTATTTTTTATGTAACTTTCAATGATAATTGACTAAAGTAAACATAATTACAATGTACTGTGAGATTATTTATTACATAGGTATAAATAAAACAGCAGTGCATAGAACAGGCAAGAGAAAATGGACATGTTTGATTCTGGGGTAAAGTTGTACAGTATTCCAAAATGGACTATATGTTAAGTGTTAGGAGATTTCTTGTATAAGTGAAAACTATATTTTATATACTTAATAAAAACAGGACAGACTTGAATCATATGTAAATAATGCACTAAGATAAGGAGAAAAAAGTGGTTCAAATAGATGGAATAAATATAAAACGAATACTTAACAACGATAAATTCACCACAGACTTATCAATAATAAAATTAAATTTAAAATTTCTAATCTTTTCTGTAAGAGTCGGAGTTTGTTACACTGGATTAAAACATAAATATCCAATTATACGGTGGCCACAAAAAACACTTTGAATATAAAACCACAAATAGTTTAACAGTGATAGAATGGCAAAAGATATAATAATTCTAAACCAGTAACAGCTGAGTGGTCAAAGAATATCTGATTTTAAACGGTTTCAGAAATAATATTTTCAGGGATAAAGTCATTGTATTGTAATAAAGGGGTTAAAGCAACTCAAAGATAGCAGAAGACAGGGAATGATAAAAAGATGAACAAAGGAAAAAATAGACTTGAAAACAAATTTTATATAAAACAATTAAATACAAAAATGGGATTTTTGACAAGATTAGTAAAATCTTTACACTTCTAGTCAGACTAGTAAAAAAAAATGAAAAATACATATTATATTGAGACAGCCAGGTGGGAGCACGTCCTCAGAGAATCTCCAAGCAGCCTGCACAGTGGGAATGTGCACTGGGGTGGAAACACAGAAGTTCGTGCCCTTTGCAGTAGTGACGAGCCGGCCCCACCTTTTCCTGTGCGGAACCTGGGATTCTCACAGCTAGGCAGGAAGCACTCCAGCAGGGACTCTGGCCTAGTTGAGAGTCTTACTCATCATTAAAATTGTCTGCAAGCCTGAATTTCTGGGGCCATGGGATGGACAAGGACCCTGTCCTTAGCCGAACTAAGGAAAATCCTGCAACAGTTTTGGCCTGCAACGTCGGGGCTCGAGAAGTAGTGAGTGAAGTGGGGACTCACAACCCCTAACTGTGGGTTCTAAGCCTTTCCATCTTCGGACTTCTGAGGTTAGAGGAAACATGCCTTCAACTCCTGTCGCTCCTAGGAGTTGGGAGAAAGGCCCTTAATGGGGACCGACCAACCAGCAGCAGCTCCCAGTCCTTACCTGCTCCATGCTGGGGCTGGGACACGTGGCTCAAGGGTCCCTGGCACAGCCAGCTTGCTGTCTCTGCCTTCGCCTTCCCAAGCCAAGGGGTTCTACTCCATTGGACAGTAATTGAACTAATCTCCATCTTGGACGAATCAGTGGCATAGGAGTAAGAGGTTCTTCCCCAGGTATTTTTAAACTTTCTTTTCTCTCCACCCCGTGGGCAGTTAACTTTTACAAGTTTCATTTTCTTTTAGAAGATGTTGTACTAGACTAGCGACCGCCAACAACTATCACTGTATTCTCTGGAAAGTTTTGTTTATGAAATCAAGCCTCCATCTTGTATTACATCCTGAGGGCATGACTTGTAACTCCCTTGCAGGGCTTCCTTTAGCAATCCTGCCTTAGGGAATAAGATTCTTTCTGGTTTGATATATGTAGTTTGTCTTAGCCCTGTCTCTTAAAGGGCCCCACCCAGTGACTGGGTTTTCTTCTGTCTGTGTGTGTACTGTGCCTGAAGTCAGTCAAAAGAGCTCTAATTAATTTGGTCTAAAGAAAGACAAGCGCTTGGATCTTTTTAAAGGGAAGTTGAAAGCTGTGGTACCTTCCACTTGAAGTGACTGTAATGTTTGAGAAATAAAAACAGTCTTAAAGATTATTGGTAAAATGCAGGTGTCATTAAAATGTAAATGGATGAACTAAACTATGCAAGTCAGATGCAAGGTTTGCTAAGTGTTTAGAGGTTGCAAACTGCTTTTTGGGTTTTGAAAAGTATTTGATTTGCTGACTTCACAACTGTTAAGGCCCAGGGACATATGGAACTAACCACGCCCTTAATTAAGAAGGCTGCAGCTAGCACAGAATTAAATAGAGTAACATATTTACATGCAAGATGTGTAAGAACAGTAAAATGTGTGTTTTTGTTTTTGTTGTAAAAGGTTATAAGAAAGTTTGGAAATGTAAACTTTTGCCTAGGGTTAAAGGATTGTTTTAAATTAGATAGGAAAAGGCTGAAGGTTCAAAGAAGTGGTGGAAGAATTGTGGAAATTAATCTTGCAGACAAGGGTCTCTATATGAACGTTATTAGCTAAATTTAAAACGATATTATATGGTTTTTCTATCAATTGACGATTGAAATAAACACACAACAAGGTATTCTTAGAACACTAATCTGTTCTTTGGCAACATTTATAAAGGGTTATAAAAGGTTTTTGCTTCTTTAAAATTTCTGAGTCATCAGTTTGGCAAAATCAATAATTTATGGTAACCCGGAATTCAGTTTCATAACATCAAATGCTTTAAACATATTTTAAAGTCTTCCCCAAATCAAACTTCAGTTACAAAATTGTCTTTTCTGACACTTGGCTTTCTGGATACTTCCAAGGGTCCCTGGAATGTCCAGAAAGAAAGATAAAAAAGATTATCTGATATGTTTAAGTACATAGGATTGCCAGAATTATGTTCAATCTTCTTTAGGTTCTGTTTTTGTGAATAATGCTAATATTTTTTCCAAAATTGTAAGGGATTTCTAAAATTCTAATTCCTGAGTATATGTTATCAATCGCAATTAAGATTGTTTTGTTAAGTTATTGTAAACCACGGAGATAACCAAACTTCTTTGTCAATTGTGTTTCTCACTTTACCCTGAACATTTTGCTATTCACAGACAATTGTCTTGATTTATGCTTTGCAAAAGGTGGCTTATAATAAGCTATAGAACTCTGACAGGTATGTCAAATATAATTTCTAATGTATTTAGAATGTATCAGGTTTCTGATAACTTTGGAGCATGTAACATTGGAATAAAGCAAAATATACAGGACTTGTGAAGAGATGAAATGTTCACAAATATCAAGCTAAACAAGAGTTAACTAAGTGGAATGAACAAAAACCCTGTCTTTAGCTGGACTAAGGAAAGTCTTGCAACAATATGAATTATCAGAATCAGAAATGAGATAGAATACATTACTACACGTACTACAGATATTAAACTCATAATCAGAAACATTATAACAATGAATTAAACAAATTTGTTAAAATGAATATATTTTTTAAATGTGCAAACTGCTTATACTTACTCACTGTGAAATAGATAACCTAAATAGATCCACTAAAGAACATGAATTTTGTAACTACAAAAAATTATAAAACAAAACATCAGGTCGAGATGCCATCAGTCACGAAGTATGGCAAACATTTAAGGAAGATTAACACTGGTTTCATACAAATGCTTAAAAAAAAAGTTTTAAAGGAGAAAGCAGTTTCTGTTTTATTCCGTGAGGCCAGGATTACTCTAACACCAAAATCCAAAAAAATATAGTGGTGAACAGACTTTAAGGTGGTTCTCATGATTTTCATTTTCTCCCTTTGGGTGTGGAAAGGACCAGTGACTTGGTTCTTATCAAAGAATAAGACAAAGGTAACGTGTCTAACAACTACAAGAAAATGAATTTTGCCAGCAACCTGAATGACCTCAGAAGTGAACCCTTGTCCATTTAAGCCTTCAAATAAAAGATCAACAATGGTTGACAATTATAGATTGCAGAAGATGCAGCTAAGCCATGTTCACTTCTGACTTATGGAAATTGTGAGGTAATACATGCATGTTGTTTTAAGTTGCTGCATTTCTGGTAACTTTTTAGGCGTATAAAAAAAACTAGTACCAAAACATTATAAGAAAATAAAACTGTATACCAATATCCTTCATCCTAACTCTAAAACAAGCAATTTACTGCAGCAGTTTATTATGGAAGCCTTACAAAACTTGTTTTTGCCACAGACTGAGTGACATATACAACAGGAATTTATTTTCTCACAGTTCTGAAAATTAGAAGTCTGAGGTCAAGGTGTTGGCAGGGTCTTTGTCTCTTTGAAGACATGTCTCTTTGGTTTGTAAAAGGCCATTTTCTCCCTAGGTCTTCACGTAGTCTTTCTTCTTTGCATATCAGTGTTTTAATCTCTTCATATAAAAACACCAGTCATATTGGATTAAGGCCCAATCTCAGTGATCTTACTTAACTTTATTTACCTGTTTAGAGACTTTATTTTCAAATACAATTACATTCTCGAGGTTAAGATGTCAACATATAACATTTAGGGGTGGAAGGGCTCATTTCAGCCCATAACAGGCACAAACTCTCATAACAAGATTTTAACAAATCAAATTGAACAAGATATAAAATAGTAATTTCTCCTAACCAAGTAGGATTTGTCCTATGTATTTAAGATTGGCTCAACAATTAGAAATTAATGATATTCTTCATATATAAAAATACAAATAAAAACCATGTGATTATCTTAAGAGATTAAAAAATACATTTGTCTAAAATATAACATCCTGTCTTGATAAAAACTCCCAGCAAAATAAGAATAGAAAAGATCTTCCTCAAAATGATAAAGTACATCTCAAAAAATCTACAGGTAGCAGTCATATGTAATGGTGAGAATTTGAATGCCTTGCTGCTAAATTAAAAATGAGGCAGGGACATCTGGTCTCAACACTTATAGTAAACACTTGTAGTAAGCACAACACTGAAGGTTCTGATGAGTGCAATAAAGCAACAGATAGAACGTCCACTTTGAAAATGAGAAATAAGTGTCTTTATTTGAGGGTGACATAATTGTCTACCAGTTAGTTATATTTCTATATACTAGAAATAGACAATTTGAAACTGAAATTTTAAAAAATCAATACAATTTATAATAAATAAATAAATGAGGGACACGTTTTATAAATGATAGATACACCAGACCTGTAAACTGAAAACTACAAAACATTGTCAAGATAAACTGAAGAAGGCATAAATAACAGAATGGTATACAATATTTACAAATTAGAAGGCTCAATGTTGTTAATAGGCCAATTATCTCCAGCTGTTCTGTATACTGAAACCAGCCCCACTCATAAGCCAGCAGGCTTTCGTCTGTTGAATTTTATTTGGAAATGCAAACTCAAGTTTATCTAAAAATGCAAAAGACCCAGAGTAGCCAAAACAAGTTTGAAAAAGACCGTACTTGAAGGATGTGTGCTACCAGATTTTAGGATTTATTTTAGAACTGAATAAATTGGGAAAGTATGATATTGGCATAAAAATACACACCAAGATAAATTAGATCACAGAAACTAGCTATAGGCCCATATATAGCGTCAATTGATGTTTATCAAAGTTCCATGGCAATTCAATAGCAAAAGGTTATCCTTTTCAGCAAATGATACTGAAACAACTTGCTATCTGTATGTAAAAATTAAATAAATAATGAAGTGTAACCCTTAGTATATACATAACTTAATTTGAAATAGACCATATAGCTAACTGTATAAGTTGAAATTGTACAGTTGCTAGAAGAAAACACAGAATAATTTTTTGGTAACCTACACTTTGACAATAATTTTTACATTTTGAAGCATGAAGTAAAAATATAAATTAAATTTGACTTTATAAAATTTGAAAAGTTTACTATTCATATAACACTGATAGGAAATTAAAAAGACAAGCCACAGACAATAAGAAAATATCAAGCTTCTATTTAGAAAAAAATTGCATCATGAATATTAAAGAACATATTGATATTATGAGTCAATATTAAGAAGAAAAACTATCAAATAGGAAAGTAGGCAAAATATTTGAACAGACACTTCACAGAAGACACAAAAATGGCAAAGAAGCACAGGCAATGACATTCAATATCATTCAGGAAATGCAAATTAAACTACAATGAATGTTTAATACATACCTACTGAAGTGGCTAAAATTAAAAAGACCATTCTAAATGTTGTCAAGGTTTTGCAGAAACTGAAAATCTCATACCTTGTTGATTAAAATATAAAATAGTACTACAACTTTGGAAAGCAGTTTAGCAACATCTGTAGAAGTTGCACATACACCAAACATATGATGCAGAGATGTCACATTTATTTGCCAAAGAGAAATCAAAGTGTATGTTTGAATGAAGAATTTTAACTAAGCCTTCATAGCAACTTTATTTGTAATTAATAGAAAGTTAAAACAACCAAATGCCCTTCAGTGAAAGAACAGATCAACTGTCAAATCCATTGAGTGGAATACTACTTACCAACAAAAATAAATTATGTTAACATGCACACACAACATAATTAGGCTGAAGGAAAGGAATCAGACAAGAGTACTTAACTGTATGACACCATTTATATTATTTCTGGAAAATGCAACCTAGTCTATGAAAGTCAGTGGATGCCTGAGGAGATGCTGTTACAAGAAGAGTTAAATTTAAAATAGGCATGCAGGAACTCCTGGAGAGTGAGGAGTGTATTCATAGTCTTAATTGCCAGTATCTTTTTAGGGAAATATGCCAGAAATCATCAAATTATACACTTAAGTATGTGCAAGTTATTTAATGACAATTATAAAGATCAGGTTATACTAAGTTCTATGAACTGAGAAATAACACAAATTAAGTATTTGATTCCAAGTGATAGGAAGAGAGCTATGAAAAACTATGCTTACAGTACTATGAAAGTATGGAGAATCACTACCCAACTTAAACTGGCAAAGATGAGCAGTATCTATTTCATGAATATATTTAAAGTCAAAATAGAACTAGAAGTATGTACTATTCTTCATATTCAAAATGACAAAGAGCATCGCCATTGCACTTATTTTACTTGTTATGCCCCATATTGATGATCTGTTTTCATCATGCCCCAGTATTAATTGTGCTCAGTTTTTAAGATTACTGATATAAATCAATGTTTTTCTATTATCTATGCACAAATAGAAAACAAAATCTGTCTCACACATTAGAAAAAAGTCTTAATTAGTATTGCTACTTGCAAAATGCAAGCTAAACAGAAAAGTATGGTGTCAGTATGAAATTTTAAAAAGCATACATGAATAAAAATGGATAAATTGCTCCAGTTTCAAAGTGTGATATATCAACATTCTTCAGAGAGGGGATATAAAGTCACAATAATTCTTTTAAAGATGCCTACGCTTGCCGGGCGCAGTGGCTCATGCCTGTAATCTCAGCACTTTGGGAGGCCGAGGTGGGCGGATCACGATGTCAGGAGATCGAGACCATCCTGGCTAATATGGTGAAACCCCATCTCTACTAAAAATACAAAAAATTAGCCAGGCGTGGTGGCAGACACCTGTAATCCCAGCTACCTGGGAGGCTGTGGCAGGAAAATGGCATGAACCCAGGAGGCGGAGCTTGCAGTGAGCCGAGATCATGCCACTGCTCTCCAGCCTGGGCGACAGAACGAGATTCCGTCTTAAAAAAATAAAAGATGCCTACTCCAGTAAATTACATAACAATTAACTAAAAATATTCGTCATCATATTTTCTTACATTGTAATAAAATAAAAAGACAGATAATATTAAGTATAAGTAAAAAACAATTCCGAGAGCAGTGGCTTTCCTCTCTTTAAAATTTTTAGATCATCATACATCACAAAACGCTTAGAGACCAGTTAACAGCATGTATTATTTTTCTGTTTTTGCTGGAAGTTATTTGAGGTTTACTGCATACCAGTGATGTAATCTAAATTAATGTATTAAGAGGGGCAGCGAGAATAACAATAATCAAACCATTATTTTGTTTTACAATCACAAGGATGAAAGCAATGATAGGTATTTCACATTTTTTCTATTTTATGTAAACCTATCTTTTTTGTATCATCCTAGAATATTGCTTCTAATGACTTACACTTAATATTTTGTAACTAACAATTCACAGAAACTCTTTCTGTAGAGCTGTGCTTTTAGAATAAGATTATAATGTGAATAGCAAAGATTTTTTTTTCTCAGTGCTCTGCATCCTTCTCTTTTCTTGGAATTCTATGCAAAACATAAGACTCTGACTGAAATTAGTTTTGTAAGCCACACAGCAAGAATAATTATGTATATGTATGTTATATGTATGTATAGAAACAAAAATATTTAATTTTTCAAAAGTCAAGTTGTAGTTTGAAATTACATATTGTGAATATAGTTCATTTTGAAGAAACCATCTTAATATTCCTGTAATTAAACCATTGAATCCATTGATGCTGAGATTCCAAACATGATATAGCTACATTTGGGACATGGAGACACTCTTAGACTACAGAGGATGCACACAGTTCCAAAAGCACATATTTCACATACAAAGTGGTGAGTCCTATAAGAGAAAAACATGAAGTATGAGAGCCCAGATAAGACAGCATGAATTACGCCTTGAGCAGAGCAAATAGCTAGGAAGGTCTTTTCCAAAGAAGTGACATTTGAGGTAATATGCCATACATATTATTTTTTAGGCTATGATTAAAATAAAATTATTTGGCTGATTTTAGTATTCCTACATTTTTACAGATATTCAGAAAGCAAGGAAAATACTTTCTTGAAGAAACACCTCTGTTTGCTGCTTTAGGACTTTTTTTTCAAAATTATTCTCAGCATTAAAACACCAAACACATATTTCATATTTAATGTAAAATACATTTAGAAATTGTTACTGTCTTCCAATTTTTTTTACTCTCTGGCCCAGATGTCATTTGAAATTCTGAAGTTTTCAGATCTTAGAAAGGTAATATGCATATATAGTAATGAACTATATATGAACCATAAGTGCACCATAATGTGTGTGAGGTCTAGGCAACACTCTTCAGACACATTGATTTTTCTGTGGGAAAATGTTTGAGAATTCACAATGAATATATAAATACAGACTGAATTTTTTTTAGTCCATTTTTTTTTATCAATGAATATACCTCAAAGTTAACGAATGTTTCAGAGATGTTCACATTTAGAAATTGAAAATAAGGGATTAGGAAACTATAACTAAGTGATCCACTGAAAGGTTTGAAGTTAGTAGATAGTAACTTAGAAGCAAGCAAGTGAAATAAAAGCCCTTGTTTCCATAAACAGAAGGAGAATAGCATATGATATTTTGTATGAGAGTTTTTTCTCTGTTATAGAGGGCCACCTCTATTATTGGATCTTAGGTCTCACTTATACTCAAAGACACGTGTATGTGAGCCAAGAAGTATAACACACCTAAAATACGACTGTTGTGTGATAAGGCTCACTGAAGCACTTCTTCAGTTTAAGAAAATAAATGAAGAAATAAATAAATATCCATGACCTTAGCCATGGCTTTTAGAACTGTTGTATTTACTGTGAGGCTAACCGCCAAGAGTCGTGAGTAGGCATTCATGGTCTAAAGACATCAAAATGCAATTGGCTAAATTAATGAACTCAGTATTGTAATAAAGGATAACCAAATGTTGCTTCTCAACAAGGCAGAAAATAGTAATTAAGTGGAAACCATGTCTGATTGATTTTCAGAAATCAGAGACATGTCTTTACGTTTATTATCTAAAATCCAAATCCATTTCATAATCTAAAACAACATGAAATGTGCCAGAGCCCTGACTTTTCCTTGGTAGTTGAAAGTTTTGAAATGCAGTCTTTATGTTTTAAAAAGTGACCAAATTTATCCATGTCTTACTTTTGACAAGTTATATTTGTAAGTGTGGTTAGAATGATAGTTGTCACTTATTCATAGTAGATTTGATAGATTGTACCCAAAGTCCTGAAACTACAACACTGCAGAGTTGGAGAAAGAAAATTAGAATTTAACAAAACTATTTCACAGGGAAATATTTTCTGTTTCATCCTATTAGCAATGATTCCAGAGATACAATACAGAATATCAGGAAAACAAAAACAAAAACAAAAACAACCAAGTTTGGTGGTTTGATTGGCCTATGAGTAGGGAGACTTTTCTGGTTAAAAAATTTTCTGGAAGAAAACCTGTGTTACTTACTGAAATCAATATAGACGAGTCAGATGGGTATGAGTTTTAATCAAGGATTCTCTATTTTTTAGCTGTGTGATCTTGATCAATTTATTTAATGTCTCTGACATCAGTATCCTCAGCCAATCCAACCAGAATAGTCACATCTAAAATTTCCTTACAGCAAAATTAGTAAATCTGTAATGCTCACATAGGATCTTTGTGAGAAGTATAAACAAATGTAAATAATTTAACACAAATCCTGGGACATTACAAACCCTCAATAAATATTTATTATATATTTATTCATAATTAGTAATTTAGCAATTATTTTTACATATCAAAATTGGTTTATGCATTAGGTTCAACAGCTTTTACAGTTTGAGTAATATTCCTTCAGAACACTAGCTGACTTCTGTTAAGATTTTTCCTTGGGACACAAGGGCATTACAGTGTGCAGTCAAAACTGAAATAGCACTGATTTCACTTTGTCTTTTCTTGGAGCTGATATGCACCATTCCGTTTCTTTCCCATTTCTCCCACAGGCAAATTCTCCTAGAAACAGTTTTCAAGCTCTCTGATCATGACACACAATAAAAAGGTCATTCCACGATACATCATATTTGAGAGTGCTTATGTAAAGAAACAAAGGTTCTTTAAAAATAAGCACTCTCAAATACTATAAGTATGGCCTATAAAATCATTCAAATAAATACACTAGAACTTAGTAGCATTAAAAATGTACTCATGTTAGTTTGTACTGATTTCAAATTTGTTAAATATTCTACTATTCACCACAATATCTGTCAATTTTATCTTTAAAATAAAAGCTGTAACATTTTCCTTTTCATAAAACTTGTGAAAGAACAATCACACTAGGTAGGTGCTTGATGAGTACAAATTATAGGGACAATTATGTAAATCAGGATTGTTACTCTGATTAAGAATAGCTTGACCTTAATTTAAAACATAGTTCTTTCCTATGTAATGCTAGGTTTGGGAAATACAAGATTGAGAAAAGATTTTTATATAATATAAATTTTATATATAAGCAATAGTAATTGTCTATCTTTATTAATTATTTAATGAAATATTACCATATTGAAATTATAGAACTGTTAGTGGGGTGGGAGAATGTCATCAGTGAGTGTTTAAATCTTAGAACAAGATTATTTTTCTTAGTCTTATGTCCAGTCAAAAAGTATACCAGATCCATCAGGCAATATATAGTTTTGACCTTTGTTGGAGGTTTTCTGTATATAAAAATAACAAGAGCTTCAAATGGCAGAATGCTTAATGCCTCCTCTTCCTTTACCTAGTAATTTTTATAATGTATGTCACATGACAGTTTTAAAATAACCAGTTATTTTTGAAAAGAAAGAGTATGAAAACAGATATAGATTTTCTATTTTAAGACAATTTAATGGATATCAAAATACAGATAAAGTAATTTTTAGTATTTATCAGAATATATGCTGAATAATTTTCTCAAGGTCATAGGGTTGACTACTGAAAGATTTAGGCTTAATATTTAGTACATCAGCCACTTTGCTGTAACATCCAATTATAGAAATGTATTACCATAGAAAATATATTACATATGTATTTTATATGCATATATATACACACACCTTATTATAAAAACTATCTTCTCTGATACAGAAAATATAGGTTTTTTTTTTTTTTTTTTTGAGACGGAGTCTCGCTCTGTCGCCCAGGCTGGAGTGCAGTGGCCGGATCTCAGCTCACTGCAAGCTCCGCCTCCCGGGTTTACGCCATTCTCCTGCCTCAGCCTCCCGAGCAGCTGGGACTACAGGAGCCCGCCACCCCGCCTGGCTAGTTTTTTGTATTTTTTAGTAGAGACGGGGTTTCACCGTGTTAGCCAGGATGGTCTCGATCTGCTGACCTCATGATCCGCCCGTCTTGGCCTCCCAAAGTGCTGGGATTACAGGCTTGAGCCTGTAATCTGCATGGGGCATTTTAAATGTACAAATCTAACCTGCACTGGACTAAAAATGAAAGTGTTAGTTATCAGTACAAAAAGTGATCATATTGTCTACTAGATTTGCATATTATGGGTCACAGGGCCCTTGAGGGAGAGAAAATTCTTCAATTTTACATCTTTTAGAAGAGGCTCATGCTGGAGCTGGATAAGAGAAATGGACAAGTCAGGCTTAGAATAGAGAGAAAAAACCATTTTCTCTTTTGACTTATATCTCTGGCTCCAAGACCCCAGGGAGGGAATCTTGAACATGTAGGCATGCAGACCAAGTCAGCATGAGCACAGGCCAAGCCTGTAGCCATAGACTCAGAATAGCCACAACCTTCCTATCAGTTTTAACTTAATCTCAATTTAGTGCATTTATTTTTCTGTTCCTCAATTCAAGAAATACTTTTTAGGCAAGTACCAGGCACTGTGCTAGAAACTGGGAATAGAGAAGAGATTATAACAGACTTGGTTCTTGTTTCCACAAAGATTACAGCCTGAGAGGAAAGCATATTCTAGATGAAGAATTTGTGTATACTTAGGTGACTATTATGAAACATATGGGAAGCCTAGAATGCTGAGGAAGACTTAACCAACTCAGTAGGATGCTTAACTTACTAATACATCAGAAATTCTGATCAGAAATTTCACTTAGAATATTTTTATTAAACTTTTTTTTTTTGAGAATTGAAGGAAGAGCTGCTTACATGCATTGGATGAATTACTGTCCAAATTGCTATTTATATAAGAATAGCCACATTTAAGGTCAAACAAGTAAGTGCCTTGACCAAGACTATTGTAACATATCTAAGAGTTGAGGATTAAACTAAAACTTATCTGAACCAAACAGTGTTCACATCTCATATTTCTAAATTTTATTTGTAGATTAAAATTTTATGTGAAATGATAGTGAGACCGAGGGGAAGAAGTTAGAATTGTATGTTTTTGGATATGAACCTTGGTTTAACTAAATAGTCCAAAGAAGGCAGTATGATAAAGTGATTTTTTAAAATTTCAATAGAAAACAATTTTAGTAAATGACTTTTCAAAAAGAAGAAATCGTGGGAACATAAAAAGCTTTTATTTTAATTTAGCCAATTTAAAGTTTTTATTCTGAACAAGCTTTTTAAATTGAAAAAAGCAATAAATATTTCAAAATAAAATGAAATTTTCTAAATTTTTAAAGTTTCTTTTTATAGCTACAGTATTTGGAGTCTGAGGACCTTCATTAGCTCATATGGTGTCATTTTTCAAATCAGAAAAAAGTCCTCCCTTTGGGGCAAATGCAGCCCAAAGCCTCAAGCTGTAGTGAGTAGATGTTTCTTTGTGTGTGTGGACTAAAAATGGCCCTCCTTCCTCTAGGCATGGGGAGTTCCTCATCAGGGCGCAGCATTACCCTGAAATTGGACAGAAAGAGTCCTTGTTTTGGGTCCTGCATTTTAGAGTCCCACATGTCCCAAACATACACAAAAGTAAATGTATTGAGTTCAAATGGTATGTCTCTTCCTGAGATCTGGTGTCAAGCATTGGCAGGGCAAACCCTTAAATATGCTTCTAACCATTAACATCTGTAGGACTCTAGGGAAATGCTTCTTCATATATTCTACCATGTATTTGAACAAAAGGGAACTATGCCCAAACTTTGTCAGGATTGTGGGTTTCTTCATTACTAATGTTTCTATCCATATAGAAGGATGTCAATGTATGTAAGAAGAACAAAATTTAGATAACTAGTTGAATCTTAATTGACTGTTACATAATAAAGCATTGTTACTCAGTAGTGTCTCTTTTCCAGTTCCTGGTTCTGGAGGAATAGTCAGCTCAGAATTCTCAACAATCACACATGGCATCTAGGCTGTATTTTGCAATATTAGACAATTTGTAATATTCTTTTTTATTTTTTTGAGATAGATTCTTGCTCTATCACCCAGGCTAGAGTGTGGTGGCACTATCTTGACTCACTGCAACCTCCACCTCTCAGATGCAAGTGATTCTCCCAACTCAGCCTCCTGAGTAGCTGAGATCACAGGTGTGCACCACCACACCTGACTAATTTTTGTATTTCTAGTAGAGATGGGGTTTCACCATGTTGGCCAGGCTGGTCTCGAACTCCTGACCTCAGGTGATCCAGCTGCCTTGGCCTCCCAAAGTGCTGGGATTACAGGCACGAGCCACCGTGTCTAGTCCATAAGTTTAGACATGACAGTAAGGTGTTCGCTATTATACTGGCAACTAGATTGAAAATAAATTTTTCAATTGCTAATGTTTTTACTAATAATATTTAGTAAGGTTCAATTAAATTAAACATGAAAATTCCTCATTGATATTTATTAAGTATAATTTTAATTTTGCTTTTAACTTTAACAGATAATTTTGAACATTTTAGAAGTTAACAGCTTATATGAAAGCATTCCTGAAAGATAATAACATTTTTGAAATTAGTTATGTATTTTGAACTTATATTTTTAATTAGAATATATTGATATATACACACTAGAAAGTTGCAGATTTGTTCCTTTGTCATTACTTTCTATAGAAAACATGATATAAAATACTAATTAAATAATCATATATTATATGATATATAATATATAATATATCATATAATATATTTTTATTTACATATATGTATATATATGTATATATGTATTTTGTTTACATATATATGCATATAGTTTTTTGAGATGAGTCTCGCTCTGTTGCCCAGGCTGGAGTGCAGTGGCACAATCTCGGTTCACTGCAACCTCCATTTCCTGTCCTGGGTTCAAACAATTCTCTGCCTTAAGCCTCCTGAGTGGCTGGGATTACAGGCGCCCACCACCATGCCTGGCTAATTTTTTTGTATATTTTTAGTGGAGACGGGGTTTCACCATCTTGGCCGGGCTGGTCTTGAATTCCTGACCTCGTCATCCACTCGCCTTGGCCTCCCAAAGTGCTGGAGTTATAGACGTGAGCCAGCACACCTGGCCCTAATATTTTTTAAAGATAAGAAAATAAATTTTATATTCTAGGTACATAATTTATGAATTGTATTTTTTTACTTTTATTAAAATTCCAGACATATCTGATCTATTAATGGAATGCCCTTCTTATATACAATAATAATTAAATTTGATTTTCCTACACACTTCTGTAAAATTAAAAAAAAAACTTAACCTTTATGTCTATATTTCTATTTTATGCTTACTAATTATGTTCTTAAATTATATTCCTGCCAAGATGGGAGGAGAAACCATATTCTATTTAATATCTTATACCCCTATTTAAAACCTTCCAATAATTAGACTTATGATGTGTGGGCCTCTATCGTTATAGTTTTCCCTAGAGCCTTCAAAGGTTAAGGTAAGCCACAGGGCCTTTTGCCTACTGAGCAGAGTGAGAGCTAAAATCAGCAGAGCCTACACCACCAGAGTTTCTGAATTTTCTGCTGGTATTAAATTATTTGACGGATTAACTTAGAATCTACCATCTTCTCAGGTACTTAAAAGTTAAATTCTATAATGACGTTAGTTAACCTTAATGTTTACTTATTAATAAATAAATGAGATTCAAAATATTCAAAACAAAATCATTAGCAGATAATCTATACAAAGTATTTTTTATTCAAAGTGTGCCATATAACCGGAAATCACCCTTACTTTCTCCAAACTCTTTTTTTTTTTTTTTGAGATGTAATATTGCTCTGTCGACCAGGCTGGAGTGCAATGGCACAATCTCAGCTCACTGCAACCTCTGCCTCCCGGGTTCAAGCATTTCTTCTGCCTCAGCCTTCCGAGTAGCTGGGACTACAGGCACACGCCACCAGGCCCAGCTAATTTTTGTATTTTTAGTAGAGACAGGGTTTCACTATGTTGGCCAGGCTGGTCTCGAGCTACTGACCTTGTGATCCACACACTTCAGCCTCCCTAAATGCTGGGATTACAGGCATGAGCCACCACACCTGGCTTCTTCAAACTCTTTTATGTGGTTTTTCACCTAAGACTTTTATTGATTTCTCAATCTCAGTCTACATTTAAAAATAGGAAGTAGTATAGCAACTACAGAAATTCCTTGAATCTGTGACTCATTGTCTAATTAATACATTTTCTTTTTAGATCTCAACTTTAAAAATATGCAGTTTTGACACTATAAGTCTATTGTGTTATGTGTGTGGATCATTTTTGTGTAAAAATGATTTTTTTTGAAATTCTACCTCGTTAAAATAAATATTGGCAAAGAAACTTCCCAACTCTAAGTAATAAACTGGTACTTTATCTTCTAGTGAAAAGAATAATAAAGACAAAAATCAACTCTCCATAATGTCTTCAAATTAATAGGTTTATACGTTACCAAGCAACTTCTATTTAAGTTGTTTAGCAAATATGAATCTAAAAATAATAGAGTACATTCTGGTTTGGGATTATTAAATGCAACACTAACTGTACTTTTAGAAATAGTAACTTTAGCAAAGAAACAAAACAGTAGTTGGTATTTAGAGGGGAAATATTGAAAAGGTTTCCCAGCCATGAAGATTGTGTTTAGGAACAAATGTATAGGACTTGGAAATACAAAAGACCATATAAAATTTTAGTGTAGAAACAAAGTCACAGCATTTTTTCCTGGAAACCAAAGCACATATGGATTTAATCTCAGAAATGATATATGTAATAAATTTTAAAAATTAAGGCAAGAATCTTATGAATAGTTGGGGGACTTAAGAACAAAGTAATTATGCTGTAAGCACCAAAAATGGTTAAGAATCCTGGTCTATAAATTACCAGACTTGGGTCTAAGTGCTAATTTCTTTACTTTCTCATATGGAGAAATTGCTTGATCTTTCACTAACATAGTTTCTTATCTTTAAAATGGGAATTATTATGCTATATAATATATATCTTAGACAACTGATGAGAAGATAAATTAAGATGATGCATTTCAAGTGCTTAATTATTTAGTTTGCAGTTCAAATAAACTCAATAACTAAAATGAGTTGTGTGTGGTGGGTAGAACCATTTAAGAGCTGCAAGTCAGCATATTATTAAAAAATATATTTCTTTTAGGATCGTGGCACGATGGGCCACATTTTCTTGTTAATATAAGAAAGCAACAGATTTGCCTAAATGTGTTATGAAATAATAATAAAAGCTAGCATTTATATAATATCAATATTGTAGCAGGCATTGTTCTAAGCACCTTGAATACTTTATTTTCATGTAATCATCAGAATAATCCTTTGAAGTAGTTGTTACTTATTATTTTTTCCATAAGTGATTCATTCATAAAAGGCAGAGCTGAAGTTTGAAAGAAGGCAGCCTGGATTCAGAGTCTATGCCCTCATGTGCTAGCTGTATGTCTTTCATAAGAAAAGTAAACAAGCATTCTGTAATGTAAAATGCATTATTGTGCATTTTAATGGACCAAGAGTAATGTAATAATTTATTATATAAAAGTTGGGATTTTAGGGTCATATTGCAACAAAGTACTCTCCTTTCCAAATAGCAATTGTATCCTTTCCTTGAGAAATGCTGAAATGTAATTTTTTCATGCTTTTGTTCCTATAAATTGGAAAGTAAGAAAAAAAAAGTGGCTAGGGAACTTGCAACCACACAGTTAGCTGCTGCAGTTTTGGTGTTAAGATAATTGCCTCCCAATTTCCAACTCAGTTCCCTACAAGAACCTTTTGTAAGCCTTGTAAACCTTTGACCATTCACCCAATACCTCATCATGTAATGCTCCTTCAGGAGTCTATTTGAAATTTTAAAAATGACTTTTTTGTACCTTTAATTAAACAGCATTTCATAAATTTTTATTGACTTTGTAGCAAATAAAAGTTTAATTTTTTGTTGATTAAAAGAAGCATTTTAATTAGCAAGCAACTCATAAACATTTTCCATTCAGATAGATATAAAAATAAGCAGAAAGTAAAAACAGAACTGAATCATGCAACTAAAGCCAATTCACAATTATTTTTGGAGACAATAGTCATCATTTTAAATAGCCTTTTTGTTGGTAATGCTTTATTGAAAACAATAACCTTTATTAAATTTATAAATGTTATTTAAAAGAGCTTTCTGTTTAAATTATGTAGAACCTAATTTTTCTTATACGGTCCTGCATATACAACTATAAGCGTGAAGAAAGGCTTTGTTCTGCAAATAAACTATGATAAAAATTTTGATACATATTGATGTACATTAAATTATGTTGATAAAATATTTCCCTATAACTTTAAACACAGTAATGTTTGGATAGTCTTAAAAGATCTTATAATTGTGTTAAGATGATTATTAGATAATATATTAAATAAATTATAAAAGCTATTTACTTTTCTGTCAAAGCCGCAGATAGAATACTTTTGATACCGGCAGGAGACAGACAGATTTTTAGGCAGACAGGGATGGGTCCCTAGTGAAACCCAACCATCAAGCCGAAGACAGCCTGAATCCTGACAACTGAGATGTTCATTCTGGATGGAATCCAGGACTGGAGGGAGAACTTCCTCTATGCCTTTCAGCCAATCAAATGGTGCTTTTTCCAGGCTTGCACATGAACCAATCAGCATGCACTCCCCCATTCTGAGCCCATAAAAACCCTGGGCTCTGCCTCCCAGATGGGCAACCACTTTTGGGCCCCTTCTCACATAGAAGTTTATGCACTTCGGGTCTCCTGTCATTGTCAAGAGCTTTTGTTTGCTCAAATTCTTCTCTGCCTTGCTCACTCTCCAGTGTACACCTAGCTCATTACTCTTGGTTGTGAGACAAGAACCCAGAACCTGCCAAATGGCGCATGGGAAAAGACCTATAACATTTGTTCCTGCTAACCGAGCTATAGGAGTAATACAAACCACTAGGTGACACCACACCCCCATTTCTCAAGCTCTGGGCGATGGGACTGAATTAGTGTTGTCATGGAATCTTTGGTGTGTCACTTTACCATCTGGAAACCTCTGTGGCTAGCGGCGCCTTCTGCCTGAGCATTGCTCACCCTTGCTGGGCTCATTTCACCCACTCAGCCTGGCAATCTGCACTCAGCTTGCACCACTGGTCTGGATCTCACATCTGCGAAGAGCAAGCCAGGCAGGGAGTGAGGAAAGGGTGTGTGGGTGAGCGAGGACAGGGTCCAGTTGCTGTGCATAGCCTGGCATGCTGGCTGCTGTGGTGGGGTGGGCAGCTCCAGGCGCTGGCACGGGTGCTGGCTCTGTGCAAGGCTGCATGGCTGGACCAGATGCACCGCATGTGGCTTATGCTGCCAGCATTCACATTGAATGAGGGAAATACTGGAGTGTCTGGAAGCTTAGAGACATCAGGATCCACAGAACCCCAAAGACGGTGTCACAGCCCTGGCTTAGGGACCCTCTAGGTCTGGGATCCCAGAGGGCTGCTTCTCTTCTCCCCCTCTCATCTCCTCCAACGTGGTAAGCAGGGTGGGGGCATCTTTCAGCCCTGTTTGTGTTACAGCTCTTTCAGTCCCGCATTTGGTGGGTCCTGAATTCTTGTCCCATCTCAATAACCAGTGAGGTACACAGACAACTGGAGGGTGAGGAAGGTGGAGAGAAGCTTTCCTGAGCAACCGAAAAGCTCTCCAGAGACCCAAAATAGGTAGATCCTTTCCGCAGGTGGGTCGTCTGAATGAGAGTCCACCTCTCAGGAGAGAAGAGACCTACAGTAGATAGCTCCTTTCCACAGGCAGGTTGTCCCAGCATTTTAAGACCTGAAGTGGTTAGCTCCTTTCTGCAGCTGTTAGTCCAAATGTCTGTGTGAGTCTGACTGAATCCGGGGGTTTAAAGACTCAGAGGGGTGGAAGTGCATGCTGATTGGTCCATAAGCGGCCACGGGTAAAGTACCATAAGTTCCCACTCCTGGCCGCAGACTCCACCTGGAACTGGCAGCCAGCCCCAAGGCTTCAGGCCTTCCGTGGCTTGATAGTCAGGTTTCACTGGGGACTGTCCCCTTTGCTCCTAGGAATCTGTCTGCCTGCCACCATCATGCCATCCAAAGTGCCCAGGCTGTTTGTGCTGAGGGGTGCCTGCAGGTTTGCACGGAGCTGCCTTCACTCCCCCGCCGGCTTCCCTCTCACACTCAGCACCCAAAGTCCAGAGGGAGCCAAGGAATCAGGGTGCTGGCATGTCAGCATTGCCCCAAGTGCATGCACACCCAGCCAGGTCATGACAGTGCCCAGGCTCAGCCACAACTTTCCTCCGAAATCAGAGCAGGTGCTGGGAGCAAGGAGAGGCCAGGGAGTGGGAGCAGGCACTTCTAAGCCTGTGGGGTCAGGAGAGCTTCCTGGGTCCAGAGCCATGACTGGATGGCTGCAGCTATGCCTAGGAGCGCAGGGCTCCCACCCCAACAACTTGGTAGGGGATGGCGCCCATGAGTTCGTGGAGCATGCATCCCTGGCCATGCTTCCCCTGCTGCAGCTGACCTTTCAGCCACTCTTATTCTCTCTGTCTTGCTCACTTGCCGGTGTCCGCGTACCTCATTCCTCTTGGTTGCAGGATGAGAACCCAGAACCCACAAAATGGTGGGTGTGAAAAGAGCTTTAACATGTGTTCCTGCTTACCAAGCTAGAGGAGTGAAAATAAACTGCTGGGTGCCACATGCCCCCACTTTCTGGTCTTCACAGTGGCCACTCCAAATGGGTTGCCACTACCATCAGTGTGAGACACCGCCATTCACTGAGCTGTGGGTGGTTGGAACAAATGAAAGCTGCCACACTTCCTGGGGGCTCAAACCTAGGGACTCCCTGAGCAAAAGCTTTAGCACCTTTTGGGGTTCTGTGGTTGCTGGCATTGCCGAGTTTTCAGGTGCCAGTGCATCCTCCTCATCCATGTGCTGATGCCCAAGGCTGAAGCTGGCCCTGGCACACCTGGACCAGCCCTGGACTGAGCTCAGAGCCACATCAGGCACAGGATCCAAGCCAGTAGCATGAGTCAAGCACAGCCTGCTGGACCTAGTGGGTGGAGAGAGCCCAGGGGCTCAAGGGAAGCCTGGGCAGGGGCCCTGCCAGCTGTGGAGATTTCCAACTGGCAGAGCGGCACCAAAAGAATCCTGTGTTATTTCTGGGTACTCATCTGGGATCAACAGAAGGGTGAATAAGAGAGGACATCTTTCACTTTCATTTCTGAGGTTTCTTGTCTTCATATTTGTTTTCCCAAAAACAGATGAAACACTGGGCCGCTGTCAACCAGTTAAGAGTGAGTAGCATAGCTGCTAAATCTACAAGTCTCAGCGGATAGGCTTGCTGGTGAGGGCATTGTCAATCCCCCATTGCCCTTAGGTATTGGGAATACTGGCTCTGTTACAATCCAGTTTCACATGGGAGTGGAAGGAGGACCTGGGGCAATTGCGGGTATTTGGCTGAGGCTACATCTCAGTGTTATCTAAAAGCCCCTCAACTGACTCCAGTCCCTGACAGCCCATCACGGTATTGGCATTAGGAACTCCAGTCTTTTCTATAGCATTCTGCCTTCTTTTCTGGCTGTCGTGGCACCTCTTCTTTATATCAAAATTAAGGGTGTTGCAAACCACAGAGATAATATAACTGGGTAGAATGAGCACTTGGCTCAGTCATCAGAAGTGTAATTTAGAACAGTGTGGTTTCTGTCTATTCTTAGAAGCAAGGAGGATGTAACAATTGAGAGTTTTCTTTCCCCTATTGAAGAAACCTGTTAACATAGGGCAAGAGGCTATTTCCCCCAAGCACCTTCCCCTCTCCTGCATTTAAGTTTTTTTTTTTTTTTTTTTTTTTCCACTATGTCAAGAGTCAACATAGTCCTGCAAATATAGGGAGCTATTTTATGCAAGATATTAATTTTTTCTTCTTGGAAGGCATCTTATTAGGCCAATTTTCAGGACTCTCTTTTCTTTCTTATGTCTGAGGAGGATCTGGTTCCACAGCTTCACCTTAGCATTACTCCAGTGTGTTGTTCAAGCTTTGGTTTGGAGTCTAGAAGGAAAACTAGGTCTCAGGAACCCAGATTCAGTAGACAACAGTAGGCTAGGACACAGCCCGAGTGAGCATGACTATCCCTGCTGACTAAGCCTTCCCACTTTATAAGTGGAGAATTTGCTCACATCTGTGGCATAGATGAGATCTAGGGAACCCAAAGGTTACTGACAGTGGAAAGCTAGGGCACAGCATAGGTTACTGTGACTATCCCTACTGACTAAGCCTTTCCATTCCATGGGTGGAGGCCACACTCACACCCATTGGTGGTGCCCCTACTGCCCACCAGGGCTTGGGGAAGGAAAGAATGGAAGAAAGAAAGGGATGCCTTTTTTACTCTCCTTCACATACCCTGGGTTTTCACTGGAACAGAGCTAGGAACTATGGGACACCTTTTCCTCTCTGTTTCCGATGGGTATCAAACCATTTTCAGCCTGCCACTCCTCTTGAGTGCATCCTGAATCACTGAGACTTTTTTGACCCACAAACTCTGGAGAAAAACACACACACACACACACACACACACACACACACACACACAAAACCTTAATATTCATTTGCACAGGGTTTGGCCAGATTATGATTTGCAGGAAGGACAAGCTTGGTTTCTGGAGGGAAGCGTTGATTTCATTACTATCCTGAAGCTGGACCTTTTCTGTAAATGCAAGGGCAAATGATCCAAGGTCCCATATGTGCAAGACATTTTGTCTTGCAGGGCAATCCAGACCTTTGCTGACATTCTACAGTTGATTCAGTCCTCCTAGAGGCCATCTCAGGAGAGGCTGCAAAGGGCAATCCCAACAGACTAGGGAAGCAAACCCCAGAGGTGTCTTCAGTGGAGAATTCACTTGCCTTGGATCCTGCTCTTTCTGACCCATCCCATCCTCCTTATCCAGGTCCTGTCTGAAGCTTGTCTCATCCTAGAAATCCTCATTTTGGGCATAAAATCTTGCCCCTGCAAGATATGCCTGGTGAATATGGCACTATTAAAGCTCAGGTACCTTTTTCTCTACAGGGCTTAAGGCAAATTAACGGGGATCTTAGCAAGTTTTCAGATGACCCTGGCAGGTATATAGATGGTTTTCAGAATGCAACCCAAGTATTTGAACTCTCTTGGAAGGACTTGATGTTACTTTTGAAACAAACCCTGACTAGCACTGAGAAACAGACAGCCTTACAAGTGGCAGATAATTTTAGAGATGAGCTTTGTGTCACATATAGTGCCAGGGAAGGGAATGAGACTTTTACAATGGGAAGAATAGCAGTACCATTGCAGGACCCCACATGGGATGCCAATGATGAAATGGGAGAATGAAAAACACTTTAGGGTGTGGTGTGCATATTGGAGGGCTTACAAAGGACTAGAACTAAGACTCTCAATTAATCCAAGATATCTGTGATAGACTAGGGATTAGATGAGAGTCCCCAAACCTTCCTGGAAAGGCTAATAGGGGCGTTGGTAAAGCGCACTTCTCTATCTCCTATTCAATCGAGGTACAACTAATCCTAAAGATAAGTTTATTACTCAGGCGACCCCTGATATCAGGAGGAAGCTGCAAAATCAGGCCAAGGGGCCAGATAATACTTTAGAGAACCTCGTGGAGGTGGCCACCTCAGTCTTTTACAAAAGGAATCAGGAGGAAGCCTGAGAGAGAGAGGAGACACAAGTAAAAGACAGAGGCTCTAATAATGACCACCTTGCATGCCCACAAACTCCAGAATTCCCAAGATGTACCTGTTAACTGCTACAAATATGTCAGGCCAGGGCACAAGGTGAAGAAAGGATTAAGCCTATCTCCTCCTTTCCCCTCCCCCAAATCCAATCCTCAAGCTACTGAGAGGATTCTTGGGCATTTCAGAATTCTGCAGATTATGAATACTTAGGTATGGTAAAACAACTTGTTTCTTATTTCACCTAATAAGGTGGAACTCAGGCAGCCAAGACTCACTCTCTAATTTGGGAACCAGAGACTAAAAGGACCTTTGTTCAACTGAGACAAGCCTTGCTTGAGGCAACAGCCTTTAGTCTTCCCGTAGGAAGACATTCAATATTTATGTCTCAGAAAGGAAGGGATTGGCCCTTGTAGTTCCAACTAAGGCCTGAGGTCCAGCCCAGCAGCCTATAGGCTACCTAAGCAAGGAGCTTGATTTGGTAGCTAAAGGATGACTGGCCTGCCCCTACGCAGCTGCAGTGGTAGCTTTGCTGGTACCAGAGGCTACTAAGTTAACCATGGGGAATAACCATTAACACCCCACATAATGTGGCAGGACTGCTGTCTTCTATGGAGAGTCTCTGGCTAAAAGACAACCACATCCTGAAATATAAGTGGTGCTCTTAGAAGGATCTACAGTTCAGTTAAGAACCTGTCCCTCCCTAAACACATCCACCTTCTTCCCAGAGGAAGCTGGGGAGTGTGAACATTACTGCAAACAGATGGTAGTGCAAACCTATGTTTCCAGGGAGGACCTCAAAGAAACCCTCCTAGAGATCCCAGACTGGACTCTCTTTAAAGACGGAAGTTCTTTTGTAGAACAAGCACCGGAATGAGGGCAATTAGTTCAGCTAGTTGAGTGTTTGTGCTCAGGGTGATTTAACCAGACTGATATTATTGAGAGAACACCTATCTCCTTGGGCACAAATGCTCAACTAGTTGAGCTAATTGCCCTCATTAGGGTGCTTAAATTAAGCAAAGGGAAAGCAGTTAACATTTATATTGATTCTAAGTATGCTTTCCTAGTCCGCCATGTCCACACCACTACCTGAAAAGAGAGGGACTTCCTCAGAGCTAATGGGTCTCCCATTATACACCATCAGGAAATTAACAGACTGTTACCCTTGGTTTTCTTTCCATGGGAAGTGGTAGTAATTCACTGTAAAGGCCATCACAAGAGGACAAATGAAATAACTGAGGGAAATAAGTTGGCAAACTAAGCAGCTAAATTGTCTTTGAGAGGGCCCCAGGTTTCTGATCCACTACAGGCCCCTCTTATCTGGGAGGGCTCCCTAAGAGAAATGAAACCTCAGGGTTCTCTTGCTGAAATAGAATGGGCCACCTCTTGGGGAATACACCTTTCAGTCCTCAGGATGGCTATAATCAGAGGATGGCAAACTTCATTTACCAATTGTGGAAAGTTCTTAAAATCCTTCACCAGGCCTTCCACCTAGGTAAGAATAAAATAAAATAAATAAAATAAAATAAAATAAAATAAAATAAAATAAAATAAAATAAAATAAAATAAAAATAAAATTAATTGACCAAAGGTTGTTGTTGGTAAAAATCTGCTAAAAATAGTCAAACAGGTTGTTAATGCTTGTTAGACTTGTCTTAAAAATAATCCCCTGGATGAACAGCTTCTTCCTCCTAGAACTGAAAGAATGGGATGCTACCCAGGGGAAGACTGGCAGATGGATTTCACCTGTATGCCAAAGATAAAAGGCTCAGTAATTCCTAGTATGAGTAGATACCTTCACTAACTGGATAGAAGTCTGTCCATGTCAAACAGAGAAAGCTCCTGAGGTGATACAAGTACTAATTAATGAGATAATTCCTTGCTTTAGACTTCCTAAATACCTCCAGAGTGATAATGGCCCCTCGTTCAAGGTGACTGTCACCCAGGGGGTCTCAAAGGCACTAGGCATACAACACCATCTTCATTGTGCCTGGAGACCACAATCCTAGGGAAAGGTAGAAAAGACAAATGGTATTATCAAAAGGTACCTCAGAGAACTGTCTCAGGAGACTCATCTCCCCTGGATTACACTTCTTCCTGTTGCCTACTAAATGTCAGAAACACCCCTTTAAAGTTGGATTTAAGCCCCTTTGAATAGATATATGGATGGCCTTTTCTCACCAGTGATTTCTTGCTGTACGCTGTGACTTCAATAAAATTTGCTGTCTAACATCATCAGCTTGCCTTTAAATTCTTTCCTGGATGAACCCAAGAATCCTCCTGGTCTAAGCCCCAATTTTAGGGCTCATCTGCCCTGTACCACTATCACTTTCCTATTTCCTTGTTAACATCTTTGCATCGGGGCTTTAGAAGACACTATGACCTTATGGTATTTATTCTAAGAGGGGCTTCGGACCTTCTGGTCTTTTTATCTTTTACCTTAATTTTTATTAGGTAAAGATTCAATCTTTATATGGAGAGGGAAGAATGATACTCATATTCTTCATTCTTCCAGTTATTCCCCATGTTTTTCTCTATCTCAACTACAATTTTGATTTCACAGAACTTTCTGATGTGATGGTTCTGTGGCTTCACTTGTGAAAAGGCGGTAGTAAACACCAATTTAAACTCTTCATATATTATAAAAGCATTATAATCTGGTAGTGAAGATTCCCAGGAAAAAAAAATATTATAATTCAAACGGTGTGTTAATAATCTCTGAAGCAAACTCTGCTGGCTGTTGTTAATTCTTTCCAGTCCTGCTGATTCAGTACAAACTTTACTTACTCAAAGAGTAATATCTCTCAAAATGATCATGTCCTGTTTCCCAATGATATGCTTTTATTGCATTACAGGTATCTGCTTCACATCATGTACTTAGTACACATAGTACTATTCTATGTACTATTCTAATTAAATCATTTGTTTAGTTTGCCATTATACATCAAGAAATTAGTAACTGCAATATTTACCTTTACTGCATTATCACTGCAGAACACAGTTTCTGACCCATAGCTTATGGAAAATGAATATTTTGATGAGTTGTTTTTAACTATTTTTTCATTTTTTAATATTTCTGCCAGATGAAAACAGATTTATATTTCTCTTTCTTATAGATAAAACTTTGCAAATGTTTTGATATATTTTACATATTCACTATGTAAAGAAATAACAAAGTTATAAGGCATATTAGGCAGATTTTACTTTCCATTTGTATATTTTTTGACATATTTTACATATTCAATATGTAAAGAAATAACAAAGTTATAAGACATGCTAGGCAGATTTTACTTTCCATTTGTATATTTTTATACTTTAAGTGCATACTTATATTCATCAAGTTCTTTTCTCTTTCAAATACAGTTAGTCATTAAAAGTTAATATTACTTGTGCTCACCTTTTGAACCTTTTCCTAATTAGCCTTAAAACTGAAACAAAAAAAAAAGTTTCGCTCAAGCTTAGTATTGCATTCACGATGTTTTCCGTTGTATTTCCTTTGACTTATGTTAAAGATACTTTTGTTACTTTCTATTTTTGATACTGAATCTTATAAACTCTCACTTTAAGTTATATTATATTAAGGCCATTTTAATTAGGGTTGGATATAATTTAAATGGACTTTCTTGTTTTAGTTAAACATTCCTGAGCTTCTGCAATGCTTCGCTAAATGTTTTTGCCCTTAGTTGTATTGCTGAAAGTGTTGCTAATTTAGGGAAGTACCAGTTCTAACTTATGAGGTTTTAGAAAGGTATTCAGTGAAAGTTGGGTTGTACTTCTAACTTAAGTCAAACTGTGGAATTTCTTCTTTTATTCTCTACAACTAAAAAAATCCCACTATCAATTGATAAGTATTAGAAGTAACATTGTGGTTCAACTTGCATTTTAACTGAGAAATAAACACGAACAGATACACTTAAAACTTCTGATTTCATGGAAGATGACTGTTTATAAAAATCTGTTTCATTGTGTGGAACTGGCACTGGAGTTGCCCCAACAGTGGCAGCAGGGAATTCCCTTAAGGGAGTGCTCCAAACCCTCCACAGTTGGGGCCAGTTGTGGTTCCATAGAAAGAAGCACCAGCCAGGTGTGGTGGCTCACACCTGTAATCCCAGGACTACAGGTCGAAGGCCGAAGAAGGAAGACCACTTGAGGCCAGGAGTTGGAGGTTATATTTGCACCGTTGCACTGAGGCCTGTAGCCTGTGTCTCTTACAGAGCAAGATCCTGTTTCTAAAAAATAAAAAAGCACTAAATGCTGGAGTAACTGGTGCATAGCATTTATTAGAGAAACTTACATACAGAGTAATGTAGAAGATCCTCATAATGTACAGGTAAAGAGAGAGATGTTCTGTATTCTACCTAGGTATATCCTCAGCCAGGGAGTCAGGATATGGCCAGTTTCTTTCAGTATTTTGGACAACAACCTAAGTAAGTTTATCACCATCTAAGAACGTTTGAGACCCCAGTTTGGGTTCAAACCTGCTGGGAAAACCCTGCAGCTGGCTGGGTCACAGATCAGTCAAGGCATTCTGTGGTTTTCAGTCAGGACATAGCAAGAAAGCAAGGGGAACCAGAGGATTCTACAATTTCAGGTACCAGTTGCAATGTAAGTAAAATTAACTATAGGAAATTGTTTAGGTGGGACTAAATACATGAATGCCAACAGTATTATCATAATGACAGTGACTACAACATTATTTATTCAGCATCACATACGTATATAAATTGTATACAAGCCATATAAAATTGGATTAATTTTTAAAACCAGAGAAGGAAAGTCACTTAACTCTGGGACTTTAGGAAAATTTTTCATTGAAAAAATGATGTCTTCATATTTCATGGTGTGAAAACGAAATGATTACCCACACATAAGTTTGAGCGCTGTGCTTGTCATATAATAAGCTCTCCTGACCGGGCGCGGTGGCTCAAGCCTGTAATCCCAGCACTTTGGGAGGCCGAGACGGGCGGATCACGAGGTCAGGAGATCGAGACCATCCTGGCTAACACGGTGAAACCCCGTCTCTACTAAAAAAACTACAAAAAACTAGCCGGGCGACGTGGCGGCGCCTGTAGTCCCAGCTACCCGGGAGGCTGAGACAGGAGAATGGCGTGAACCCGGGAGGCGGAGCTTGCAGTGAGCTGAGATCCGGCCACTGCACTCCAGCCTGGGTGACAGAGCGAGACTCCGTCTCAAAAAAAAAAAAAAAAAAAAAAAAAAAAAAGCTCTCCTTTGTTTTTATTTATTAAGCATAAATCTGCAGAAGTAGAGAAAGAGGTTTGCAAAGTGAAGATCTCAGCGTTCGTGAGGGCGACCCCATTATTCACTTTAAGCATTAGTTCCTCCAAATGGAAGGAAACCAGTGTTCTCATAGGTCTCATTCAACTACTTACTACTTTCCTCATGTCATTAAGACTAAGCATTTGTTTAACTGTTTGCTAGCCTGGTTTATCAATAGTGTTTATGTATCCACTTTCTTTTTGACTAGACTGAAAACCCCATGTTGCCAGGAATTTAGTTTTCTGGTTAATTTCACTGCCAAAGATTCAGTGCCTGGGTTAAGCAGTACTTGACACATGCTTAGCACATTGAAAACATATATTTTGTTTAATCTTTGGAAATTCTTATTATTATCCTCATTTAAGAGGAGGTAACTGAAGCAAGAAAGGTTAAATGATACGTCCATGGTCACACTGATAGTAAGCAACGAAGTCACTAGGAAACTTTCAGGATGCATTTCATGGCGGTCATGTGGAGGTTTTCTGTATATATTTGTGTTGGGGGGTTGTAAAAGAGATGAGGGGGAAAAATAAAAATGATTGAGAAAAAAAGAACTTTACTGTACTTTTGAAAAGGTGAATAACATGGCACAAATGTTTAGAAAAGCATCTAGATTGACTTCTATTTCTTGCAATGTGAAGAACTGACACTGCTCCTTAAAACATCTAAAACTATTGGTTTAAAAAAAAGACATTAAATCATCTTAAATGCGGTAACAAATTGGCAAGAAAGGAAGGAAAGCGTAATTGAGTTTGGAAGCCAGAAAGCTAACCAATCAATTAGTAAAGTTTGTTGCAGCCTTGACAGCATTTGATGAACCTGTTGAATTTTGCATCAGTGAAATTCTAGATGAACCACCAGAAAATTGTCCTGAGTGAAAAAAGCTAATCCAAATAGTTGACATACTATATTATTCTATTGATATAACATTTTTGAAATTGCAAAATTATAAAAGTGGCAAACGGATTAGTAGATTAGTGTTTATGGAGTTTCATGGTTTAGGCATGGTTATAGGATTAAAAGAGAGGAATGCTGGTTAGAAAAGAGCAAGAGGGATGCTTATGATGATTAATTGTTCTGTATTTTGACTCTGGTGGTGGATACACGAACCTAGACATGTAATACAATTGCATAGAATTAAACACACATACACTTATACACACATTCAAATGAGGACTGATAAAACTGGAGAAATCTAAAAAGGTCAGTGTATTTAATAATGTCAGTAATCTGGGTTTGATATTGTATTATAGTTTTGCAAGATGTTACCATTGGGGAAATGGTAAAAAGTACACAGAAGGTCTCTGTATTATATCTTACAATTGCATGTGAATCTACATTATTGTTTTATGTCAACTGAACTGTAGCACAATAAAGCTGTGAAAAACAGTCTTAGGTTGAGAAACAGATCTATAAAATAATGGTTTGTAGTCAATAACTCCATTTCTGAAAGCAGCAAACAATATTTACACAAAAGTCAACTGGGCCGGGCGCAGTGGCTCAAGCCTGTAATCCCAGCACTTTGGGAGGCCGAGACGGGAGGATCACGAGGTCAGGAGATCGAGAACATCCTGGCTAACACGGTGAAACCCCGTCTCTACTAAAAAAAAAAATACAAAAAACTAGCGAGCGAGGTGGCAGGCCCCTGTAGTCCCAGCTACTTGGGAGGCTGAGGCAGGAGAATGGCGTAAACCCGGGAGGAGGAGCTTGCAGTGAGCTGAGATCCGGCCACTGCACTCCAGCCTGGGCGACAGAGCGAGACTCCGTCTCAAAAAACAAAACAAAAACAAAAACAAAACAAAATAAACAAAACAAAAGTCAACTGATTCTACAATTCTAAATAAAAGCTGTTAAACAGTTATAAAGTTCATAATGATATAATAACTTTCGTGTATTTGTAGTGCTGTGCTGATGCATTTCCTTCCTTTTTTTGGTTTTACTATTTCATCCCTTTCACTTCTTTGTCTTTTGTTGATTTCTCTTTTTCTATGTCCAAAACCTGAGTCATACTCATGTACATTCGCTATTAACCAATTAAAATACAAATGAATATATTTTCACATGGTAGGACACAATGTTAACTAGAAAAGTAATAGTTATATTTGTTGTTATTTACCACTTCAACTTTCAGTTTCCACTGTAAGCCAAGGCAAAATAAGAGGGGAGAGAGTTTCAGTTTAATTCTATAGAAGAATTAAAGAAAATACACATACTTCTCCAGACCAGGCAATTTTTTGTCAGCAGTGGATTTTTTCAGCCATTTATTTTGGAAATACTTATATAAAGCATTTTGAGAGTATAATAAGCAAAATATTTGAGTGCAGGTCTGGAAATGTTTTTTAAATTAAAGTTTCTTTCTACCTGCCCTCTGAAAAAGATGAGGGCATATCATTAAATAATAATTTAGTAATCATTCCTGTGGATTCAGAGATGATAATGCTCAAAATGCAATGTTTTTGAGTAAATAACCTTCTGTACAAATAATGCTTAAGACTTATGGCACATATCAAGCATGGTTTGTAGGCTATCAGACATTTCAAGCAAGGTTTGATCGAAGGCTAGATTTATATAAAGACATAGCTGAATTCATTGACAGTTTACATTGAGTTCAGCATTTTATGCTGTAATTAAAGAGAAGTATACAAGATATAGATACCAGACAAGCAAGTGGCAGGGTTGACATTCTTATTATGACAATTCAGATCACTACTTCAATAGAGAAAGGAGCTGCAATAGTTGGTAAGGTAGTAATCATAATTTTATTAAGGGTTTGGTTATTTTTATGTGATATTTATAAGTAGAAAATGGAATAATTTGGGTTAGGACAGTAATAAAAATAAGTAGAAAATGTTGATGAATATTAACAAAATATTTTAAGTATGTAGAATGTGTGCTTTCTCTTTGCAATACTTACTGTTTTCACAGTAACCTGTGAAGAGGAGCTTCAGGCATATATGTTATGTTGACTCTTTTAGAATATTTTATCTTGGGCAAAATAAGCTTAAGATAAGATACTTATTTTATTAGTTTATTTCAATTAATATGGTTTGATTGTTGAAATCGATGACTTTTTAAAGTAATAACCACAATTTTATATCAATGGGTAACATTTCAAAATTATTATACCATGACTATTCATCTTAATTTATAATTTGATTATGCAATATACCCTTTTTATCTTTTTATTGAGGTAAAATTTACATAACATGAGATTAACATTTTAAAATGTATAATTCAGTGGCATTAAGTACATTTAAAATGTTATGTGATCATCATCTGTATCAAATATCTTTATTAGTACAGAAGAACCTGTTCTCCTCTTTCCTCAACCCCTGGCAATTACCCATCTGTTTCTGTCTGTCTCTCATATGTTTCTCTATCTGGATGTTTTATATAAAGGCTATCATACAATATCTGATCCTTTAAGTCTAGCTTCTTTACTCAGTATACTTTTAGAGATTCAATCATGTTGTAATATATACTTCATTTTTTTTGTGGCTGAATAATGATGTATTGCAAGATATACTACTTTTGTTTACCCATTTATTAGTTGTTGGACATTTGACTTGTTTCCACATTCTGGCTATTGTAACAAGTGCTGCTATAAACCTTAGTGTACAAGATCGCGTTTGAATTATTGTTTTTGATTCTTTTGTGTATATATCTAATAATAGAACTTCTGGGTAATATAATAGTTACATTTTTAAAGTTTTGAGGAACTGCTAAACTTTTTCACAGCAGCTACACCTTTTTCCATCCCTACCAGCATTGTACAATGATTTGAATTGTTCTATATCCTCTCAATAGTTGTTATTTTCTGTTTATCAGATAATAGCCATCCTGCAGGGTGTGAAGTGCAACGGAACAGTGGTTTTGATTTATATCATCCTAATAGCTAAAAGACATTGACCATATGTGGTTCTTGGTTATTCAGATCTCTTCTTTGGAAAAACACCTACTTGTGTCTTCTGTTCATTCTTTAATTGAGCTCTTTTTTTCTTTCTCTTTGTTGTTGAGTTGTAAGAGTTCCTTATATATTCTGAATAGTGGAGCCTAATCAAATATATGATTCACAAATATAGTCTTTCATAGCATGTATTGTCATTCCACTTTCTTGATAGTACCTTTCAATGCACAAAATATGTGTTTTTTATTAATTGAATCCAATTATTTAGTGTCTTTTTTTCTTGCTTATGCTTTGGATTTTATGTCTAAGAAACAATTGTGCAACCGAAGATCAAGAAGACTTATCCCTTGGCTTTTTTCTAAGAGTTTATACTCTTCTATTTTTACTTAAATATTTTCTCTATCTAAATTTATTTTTGCAATTTTGTAGTACCCCAAAATTTAGTTTTGTATACCTGATGCACAGTAAACCAAACTCTGACACATCAGTGCTTAGGTACAGAGAAGAAAGGTTTATTCAGTTTGGGTCAAAGTGAGAGGGGAGAAGAGAACTCTCAAATTGCACATCCCTTAGAGCATAACTAGGGGCCTTTATCAGTAAGACAAAAGATGTAGGAGGTGACTTCCTATGACACAAAGATATTTGTGTCCCTGGATGAATTAAACTGGAGGCCATCAAGGAGGTCTGCATGACCTGATGTAGGAGGTGACTTCCTGTGACACAAAGATATTTGTGTCCCTGGATGAATTAAACTGGAAGCCATCAAGGAGGTCTGCATGACCTAAGGATCATTGCTCTTTAAAAGAAAAACAGGTTCATTAATATCACAGGCAGTCCTTGGGGTTTAGGATATGAAATTAATCAATTACTAGTTACTACCCTCTACTGAAATCAATATGTACAAGAAAGCATGTATGGAGAAAGAAAAGGACAAAGAGAAAGAAAATAAGTAAAACAAACATTTTATGATTTTTATAATATAGGCTCAGTTATAGCATTTAGAATATTTTTATTTCTTATGAAACTTAGATTTAATAGATTGTCACTTTTTTTCTTGCTGAATTATCTAATATCTGTCATATGTTTGTTTACCTTACATTGTACAAAGGTCTTTTTTTTAAGAGAGAAGAGCAGAGGGTAATATTTGTACTGGTAAACCATTCAGCTATTTGTGACCCAGTCTTGTTTTGACCTAAGAAGTATTAAAGTCCTAAGATATATTTTTATGTTATCACAACACTCCCTTCCCTTCTCAAAATACTGATTAATGCCTCTTTATGGTCTACAACCTGATTGTGTGGTCTTAGTGGTATATTTTGTTTGCCCCTCCATATTCACTTTCCACCCTTCTCTCTGTTTTAAAGCTTAAGAACAGGCTTGCTCATCTTCTGGTTTCAGGTTGAGCTTAATTAATGTTGAGTCCACGTAGAAGACCAGAGAATGGGAGAACTCGAGTCGGGCTGTTCATTTCTGCTGATTTCTTGCTTCTAGTTGATGGGCTCATTGCATGTGTCCAAGCTTCATGTCAAGCAGTGCCCTCCACACAAGTGTCTCTCTCTTTCTCTTTCCTTCCTTCCTTCCTTCCTTCCTTCCTTCCTTCCTTCCTTCCTTCCTTCCTTCCTTCCTTCCTTCCTTCCTTCCTTCCTTCCTTCCTTCCTCCCTCCCTCCCTCCCTCCCTCCCTCCCTCCCTCCCTCCCTCCCTCCCTCCTTCCCTCCTTCCCTCCTTCCCTCCTTCCCTCCTTCCCTCCTTCCCTCCTTCCCTCCTTCCCTCCTTCCCTCCTTCCCTCCTTCCCTCCTTCCCCTCCTTCCCTCCTTCCCTCCTTCCTCCTTCCTCCTTCCTTCCTTCCTTCCTTCCTTCCTTCCTTCCTTCCTTCCTTCCTTCCTTCCTTTCTTTCTTTCTTTCTTTCTTTCTTTCTTTCTTTCTTTCTTTCTTTCTTTCTTTCTTTCTTTCTTTCTTTCTTTCTTTCTTTCTTTCTTTTCTTTCTTTTTTTCTTTTTTTTTGACAGAGTCTTAGGCTCTGTTGCCCAGGATGGAGTGCAATGGCACAATCTTACCACACTTACCACAGTGCAACCTCTGCTTCCTGGGTTCAAGGCATTCTCCTGCCTCAGCCTCCCAAATAGCTGGGACTACAAGCATGCACCATCAGGCCCAGCTAATTTTTATATTTTTAGTAGAGACAGGGTTTCACCATGTTGGCCAGGCTGGTCTTGAAGTACTGACCTCAATGATCTGCCCCCATTGGTCTCCCAAAGTTCTAGGATTACAGGCATGAGCCACCTTGCCTGGCCCTCTTTCTCTATTTCACCACACACTTTGTTTTGATAATTTTGCTCTTTCTGACCCCTCCAGGACCAGGTGTACTATTGGTAGCTCCCAGTTGTCACTCTAACTTGTCACGTGCCCAGTCTGAGCTTCTCATGATAACACTATGCTGAGCATATAGGTTGGCATAGTGTCTGTGACAAATAAAGGCAATTAAAATAGAAAAATAACCCCCCCCCAAAAAAAAACCCACATCACTATGAACAAAATAGGTATGTTAAAAAACATGACAAAAATTTGTCATATTACATGCTTTAAAATATACAGGAAAATAAAAGATAGCATTCAGGATGCATGCAAGCAAATCTACTTTAGAAATTTATATTGGGAATAAAAAAATCCAATTCAGGAAAACATTTGTGCTTACATCATTATTTCCAATATCTTTTAACATAACTATTTAAATACTCACAAATCAGAATGTACTTGTTAGTTTTTGTGACATAATAAAAGCTATATATTGTTGTCTGCCCCTGGTTCCTGGCACAGAACTTCTAAACGCCTTGTAACTTATTAAGTCTTATAAACGATAGGAGCATCTTTCCTTATAATAGTTGGTAGTCTCAGTCACCAGTTCAGGACATAAGAGGTTCTAAGATGCTTTGAATCCCAGGAAGGATGAGTATCTTTTTGTATACTAATGAGATGATTGGTGGCATATGTCTCTAGATAGCTTCAGGATGGGGACTGGTAGCCACAAAGACCAGGGAATGATTAGAAAGTTGAAACTGTGAGCCCAGGTACCTGAATCTGGAAAGGAGAGAGGGGCTAGAGATTGACTTAATTATGGATAACCAATGATTTCATTAATTATGCGTAAGTAATAGAGTCTCCAGGAAAACCTTGAACAACAAGATTTGGGGTGTTTCAGGTTGGAACTTCCCAATTCCATAGAGGCAGAACTCCTGTCTTTGTGTTCAAGACTCTGGGAGCCTACCCTTTGCATCAGCCTGCCCTGGATGTGAGACATAGAGTCAAATAAGATTATTTTGGAGCTTTGTGATTTAATGACTCCCCCACTGAGTTTTGGAGTTTCATGTGACCTAAAGCCTCTTGATTTTGGCCAATTTATCCCATTTGGAATGTGTGTATTTATTTATCCAATGCTTGTACCTTCATTGTATCTAGGAAGTAACTAACTTGTTTTTGATTTTACAGGCTCATAGGTGGAAGGGACTTGCCTTGTCTCAGATGAGATTTTGGGTTTGGACTTTTGCGTTAATGCTAGAAGGAGTTAAGACTTTGAGGGACTGTTGGAGGAGCGTGTTTGTGTTTGGAAAAGTGAGGACATGATATTTGGGAGGGACCGGGGTGGAATGATATGGTTAGGCTTCATGTCCCTACCCAAATCTCATCTTGGATTATAGTCTCCAGGTGTTTAGGGAAAGACCTGGTGGGAAGTGATTGGATTATGGGGGGTGGTTTTCTCCATGCCGTTCTCAGGATAGTGAGTGAATTCTCACAAGATCTGATGGTTTT